>NW_012104632.1:1018420-1028264 GCF_000951045.1 Mandrillus leucophaeus
AAAAAAAAAAAAAAAAAAAAAGAATAGGCCAGGCACGGTGGCTCATGCCTGTAATCCCAGCACTTTGGGTGCCCAAACAGGCAGATTACCTGAGGTCGGGAGTTCAAGACCAGCCTGGCCGACATGGAGAAACCCCATCTCTACTAAAAATACAAAATAAGCCAGGCGTGGTGGTGCATGCCTGTAATCCCAGCTACTGGGGAGGCTGAGGCAGGAGAATCGCTCGAATCTGGGAGGCGGAGGTTTCAGTGAGCTGAGATTGTGCCATTGCACTCCAGCCTGGACAACAAGAGCGAAACTCCCACTTGGGGAAAAAAAAAAAGTTCTCAACAGGTATTGCTGAGTGAGTGACTGAATTAATTAATATCAAACAAGATAGAGAGTAGGACAAAAACATTCTTAGGATAAAGAAGATCATTACCTAATGATAAAAAAGAACATTTTATCAGAAAGAAATAATATTTCTCAAATTGCAGACATCTGAAATAAACAATAAAATTATTAGAATTACAGAAGTAATTGATAAATTCACAACTAGAAGCAGAAATGGATAGATCTAATGGACAAAAATTTAGTAAGACTTGAACAGCATGTGAAGAAGCACTGCCTCATAGACACGAGTCCAGGAAATACCAGCCCAAATATGCTGAATTGGTTTGCTGGTTACTTCAAGCTGAAGGCATTTGGGAAACAGCAAATGCACAGACGGGCTTTTCCTGAATCTCCCTTATCCAATGAAATGCAGATTCTCCAGAAGGGAAGTCAATTGTCATGAAAACCCTCTCTAGGTTTTTTTTTTTTTTTTTTTTTTTTTTTTGACAGTCTCGCTGTCTTCCAGGCTGGAGTGCAGTGGCGCGATTTTGGCTCACTGCAAGCTCCGCCTCCCGGGTTCACGCCATTCTTCTGCCTCAGTCTCCCTAGCAGCTGGGACTACAGGCACCCGCCACCATGCCCAGCAAATTTTTGTATTTTTAGTAGAGACGGGGTTTCACTGTGTTAGCCAGGATGGTCTCAATCTCCTGACCTTGTGATCCGCCCACCTCGGCCTACCAAAGTGTTGGGATTACAGGCGTGAGCCACCGCACCCGGCCTGTTTTTGGTTTTTTTTTTTTTAATCTATCAGGGGAGGTTAACAGGCAACAGGAGTGAAACCTAGAAGAGGCTGGAACTTGGTACCTGGTCCGGACAGGCTACTGCCTATTTTTGCAAAAGCCTATGTCCCTTTTCATAATCATTTACTCCCTAAGTGGCCCCTACTTATCTCCCCATTCCCCTAGGAAAGGTTTAGAAAAGCTTCTGAGGCTGGGAGAGTTGGCTCATGCCTATAGTGTTAGTACTTTGGGAGGCCCAGGTGGGAGGATCACTTGAGCCCAGGAGTTCTAGACCAGTCTGGGCAACTTAGGGAGACCCTGTCTCTACTAAAAAAAAAAAAAAAGAGAGAGAGAGAGAGAGAAGGCTAAAATCAACTTTATGGCAATAAATTTGAAAACAGATAATGTGAACAATATTCCAGATAAACATAAGTAATCAAAAGTACTGTAATTCAATAAATGAAAGCTAGGAAATCTGAAGAGATCCTATGTTACTAAATATACTGCATTAGTCGTCAAGACAGATACACACACACACATACACACCCAAGTTGTATAGATAATTTCTAACAAGTTTTAACAAAAACCTTTAAGAAACAGATTATTCAAGGCAGTAAATTCACAGTGGCTCACCCATGGAATCCCAGCATTTTGGGAGGCTGAGGCAGGAGGATCACTTGAGCCCAGGAGTCTGAGACCAGCCTGGGCAACATGCCAAAGCCCCATCACTACAAAAAATACAAAAATTAGCCAGGCATGGTGGCATGTACCTGTAGTCCCAGCTACATGGGAGGCTGAGGCAGGAGGATCCTGGGAGCCTGGGAGGCAAAGGATGCAGTGAGCTGAGATCATTCCACTGCACTCCAGCCTGGGCAACAGAGCAAGACTCTGCCTCAAAAAAATAAAGAATAATTCTTTTTTTTTTCTTATTTTTTTCAGATGGAGTCTTGCTCTGTCACCCAGGCTGGAGTGCAATGGCACAATCTCAACTCACTGCAACCTCTGCCTCCTGGGTTCTGGAATTGCAGGTGCGCAACACCACGCCCAGCTACTTTTTGCATTTTTAGTAGAGACGGGGTTTCACCATGTTGTCCAGGCTGGTTTTGAACTCCTGACCTCAGGTGATCCACCTGCTTCAGCTTCCCAAAGTGCTGGGATTACAGGCGTGAGCCACCATGCCAACCGAAGAAACAGATAATTCATATCTTACACAAGCAGTTCAAGAAATTAAGAGGGAAAGTTTCCCACATAATTTTTTCCCAATTCATTTCTGAAAAAAGCATAAAAACCGAAGGGGGCAAAAACAAGAAAAGTATAGGCTGGGTGTGGTGGATCACGCCTGTAATCCCAGCACTTTGGGAGGCCGAGGTGGGTGGATCACCTGAGGTCAGGAGTTTGAGACCAGCCTGACCAATAATATGGTGAAACCCTGTCTCTACTAAAAATATAAAAATTACTCAGGCATGGTGGCAGACACCTGTTATCCCAGCTATTTGGGAGGCAGAGGCAGGAGAATCGCTTGGGCCAGGAAGGCAGAGGTTGCAGTGAGCCAAGATTGCGCCATTGCATTGCAGTCTGGGCAACAGAGCAAGACTCCATTAAAAAAAAAAAAAAAAAGGCCAGGTATGGTGGCTCATGCCTGTAACCCCAGCACTTTGGGAGGCCAAGGCTGGCGGATGATGAGGTCAGGAGATAGAGACCATCCTGGTTAACACGGTGAAAACCCATCTCTACTAAAAATACAAAAAATTAGCCGGGTTTGGTGGCGGGCACCTGTAGTCCCAGCTACTTGGGAGGCTGAGGCAGGAGAATGGCATGAACCCGGGAGGCGGAGCTTGCAGTAAGCCAAGACTGTGCCACTGCAATCCAGCCTGGGCAACAGAGCGAGACTCCGTCTCAAAAAAACAAAAGAAAGAAAAGCATAGGCCACTCTCAATTTTACATTTCCATAAAATTCTGAATTTCAGCAAACTGAAAAATGATGTCTGCCGGGCATGGTGGTGCACACCAGTCTTTCAGCTACTGGGGAAGCTGAGGCAGAAGAATTACTTGAACCCAGGAGTTTCAGCCCAGCCTGAATAACATAGTTAGACCTTGTCTCTGAAGAAAAAAAAAAAAATTACAGCAATAAAGCAAGGACAATTTAACATTACAAAACATGTTATTATTGTTCACCTCATTAACAGATGAGAAAAGAAAAGCCTTTTGAACATCTCAAGAGATGCAGAGAAAGCATTTGATAAAATTCAATATTCATTCATAATTTTAAAAAGAATTTATAAAGTTTGCTAAATAACATGGCAGATTATTAGTATTTGTCTCTGCTTTCTTTCTAAAACCCACAATGAAGAGGGGAGGAATACAGATCCACAGAAACAGATATAACAGAAGAAGCAATCCCTTATAAGATATGTTAACAAACCACTGGAAAATAGAGAGTGGATCAATAGGTGAAAACATTGGCTACTAACTTCCTGCAGCCCCGAGACCTGAGAAACATGACAGGCCAAAAGCATCAAACTTAATTCTACCACAGAACTCTGGAAAAGCTGAGGAACTAGAGGTTCCTGGTACCTATGAATGCAGGGCAGTGGGCTGGAACAAAAGTGAATGGTAACAACGTGCTAGCAGCCCTGGCTCACTCTCGGCGCCGCCTCGGCCTGGGCACCTCTGGCCGCACTTGAGAAGCCCTTCAGACCGCCGCTGCACTGTGGGAGCCCCTCTCTGGGCTGGCTGAGGAGGGAGCCGGCTCCCTCTGCTGGCAGGGAGGTGTGGAGGGAGAGGCACCGGTGAGAACCCGGGCTGCACGTGGCATTCGGGCGCCAGCAGGACCCGAATGCCAACATAAGTTCCAGGTGGGCGCAGGCTGGGCCGGCGCTGCCCACCTGGGCAGTAAGGGGCTTGGCACTCAGCCAGCAGCTGCGGAGGGTCCACCGGATACCCCAGCACTGCCCACCCGCCTGAGCCTGGCTCGAATTCTCGCCGGGCCTCAGCCGCCTCCCCACGGGGCAGGGCTCGGGACCTACAGCCTGCCATGCCCAAGCCCCCGCCCCCACCATGGGCTCCCACAAAGCCTAAGCCTCCCTGATGGGCACCGCCCCCTGCTCCACAGGCACCAGGTCTCACTGACCACCCAAGGGCTGAGGAGTGAGGGCATGCAGTGACTGGCGGGCAGCTCTGCTGACGCCCCTGCGCTGGATCCACTGAGGGAAGCCAGCTGGGCTCCTGAGTTGGGTGAGGACTTGGAGAACTTTTTTGTCTAGCTAGAGGATTGTAAACACACCAATCAGCATTCTGTGTCTAGCTAAAGGATTATAACCGCACCAATCACTGCTCTGTGTCTAGCTAATCTAGGGGGGACTTGGAGAACTTTTGTGTCTAGCTAAAGGATTGTAAACACACCAATTAGCACTCTGTGTCTAGCTCAAGGTTTGTAAACGCACCAATCAGCAGCCTGTCAAAACAGACCAGTTGGCTAGCTCTCTGTAAAATGGACCAATCAGCAGGATGTGGGTGGGGTCAGATAAGGGAATGAAAGCAGGTTGCCTGAGTCAGCAGTGGCAACCCGCTGGGTTCCCCTTCCGCACCTTGGAAGCTTTGTTCTTTAGCTCTTTACAATGAGTCATGCTGCTGCTCACTCTTTGGGGCCACGCTGCCTTTATGAGCTGTAACACTTACCACGAAGGTCTGCAGCTTCACTCCTGAAGCCAGCAAGACCACACACCCACCAGGAGGGATGAACAACTCCAGATGAAAGGAACAAACAATTCTGGACACGCCACTTTTATGAACTGTAACACTCACCGCGAGGGTCTGTAGCTTCACTCCTGAGGCCAGCAAGACCATGAACCCACCAGAAGGAACAAACAACTCCAGACGCGCTGCCTTTATAGAGCTTTAACACTCACAGCGAAGGTCTGCAGCTTCACTCCTGAAATCAGTGAGACTCTACTAAAAGTACAAAAATCAGCTGGGTGTGGTGGTGGACACCTGTAATCCCAGCTACTCAGGAGGCTGAGGCATGAGAATCACCTGAACCCAGGAGGCGGAGGTTGCAGTGAGCCGAGATCATACCGCTGCACTCTATCTGGGGCAACAACAGCAAAACTATGTCTCAAAACAACACCAACAAAAAGTCAGACACTAAGAGAAGCTGGGAGACTTGTCGATAGCTTGAAGGAGATGTGTTGACAAAGCAAAGGTTATTTTCCACTTCATCTTTGGCAGAGATGTATGTGAAACCTCACTGTAAGCTGTGGGTAAGAATTCCACAATGGGACAGAGTCAAAAACCAAGAGAGAGAGTGGCTAAATGGTGTACCAAGATTCCTTGAGGACAAGGAAGAAACTAGGGGGACTGTCATTGGAGAAGAAGGAGGATACCTCTCATTTGGGAAAGGAAGATAAAGAAAAGGACTGGGGAAGTGCAGGGGTTTGGGAAAAAGCAATATCCCTGGAAATATAGTCCCTCTTTTACTTTTTTTCCCTGCCTGCATAAAAACTCACAAGTTCCCTCTCGTCCTACCTTGTCTTCATAAGTCTCAATGACAAGGACCACTGAAAAAAATGCTGTGCAGTATAAATAATAACAGCTTTATTATTCCCCCAGCTCCACTGGGGCAGAGAAACACAGCAGACGGTCCCTGGGAAGAACAAATGCCATGTGCGGCCCCGTGACTGCCTCGTCCAGAATGCATCCTTGCGACATTGCTCTGGGCCTCTGGAGAGGAAGGAGAAACACTGTCCAATCTCAAGTTTCTTTAAAAACAAACAAACAAAAACACAAGTCACCATTTAAAAATAGGTAAGAGTGAAACCAGCTACTGAAATGTGGTGGTGAGGCTCTGTCCCCAACAGGCTCTTTCCTACTGCTTCACTCCACAAAGCTGCTTCTCTGCATCCCCTATTTATTGAAAGAATTCACACATAAGAGTCTACAAAATAAACGCTCCTCATCGAAAGTTTCGGAGAGGGGTGAGCAATCTCTAGGAGTTAATTTTGAAGGGGTTACACTCCTTCAAAGAAAGAAAAATCAAGCTTAGAAAGTGAGAAGAATGTGCTAAGTAAGAGAAACCAAATTCTATCTTTTCAACTGCAGCTTTTTAGGAAGACACAGGAATGAAATGGCCAGGGAACTTCTGGAGCACCCGTTCTTGCTAGGAACTTTTTTGCATGCTGTTTTGTGAAAAAGAAAGAAAAGGACAGGGATGCAAGCTGAGAAGGAGCAAATGTATCTCCCAATGGCCAGGACATGGACAAAGGCAGATTCTCAGGTCAGTGAGAAACTCACTAGCAGAGGACAGCGCTGCCCACTATGTCATCAGCCAGGGCTGCTGTGACAGAGAACCACAGACTGAGTGGCTTCACCGGCAGACATTTATTGTCTCACAGCTGTGAAGGCTGGAAGTCTGAAACTGAGATGTCAGCAGGGCTGGCTCCTTCTGAGGGCTGGGAAGAAAGGATCTGTTCCAGGCCCCTCTCCTTGGCTTGTGGATGGCCATTGTCCCTCTATGCATGTCTATCTCCGTGCTCAAATTTTCCCTTTTTATAAAGACAATCATCATATTGGATTAGTGCCCAACCTAATTAGTCCTTTTTTTTTATTTTTGAGACAGTCTCGCTCTGCCACCCAGGCTAGAGGGCAGAGGCATGATCTCAGTTCACTGGAACCTCCACCCCCCGGGTTCAAGCAATTCTCCTGCCTCAGCCTCCCGAGTAGCTGGGACTACAGGCGCCCACCACCATGCCCGGCTAATTTTTGTATTTTTAGTACAGATGGGGTTTCGCCATATTGGCCAGGCTGATCTCGAACTCCTGACCTCATGATCTGCCCGTCTCGGGCTCCCAAAGTGTTGGGATTACAGGCATGAGCCACCACGCCCAGCCTAATCACTCTTCTTAACTAAGTACATCTACAGTGGCCCTGTTTCCAAATACAGTCACGTTCTGAGTACTTGTGGTTAGGACTTCAACATATGAATTTGTGGGGAGGCAGCACAATTCAATCCATAACAACAGGTAGTATTTACTGGGCTCTTACTGTGTGCCAGGTACTATGAATGAATGTCTCATCTAACCCTCTTAACCTGTGATCTTCATTTTATAAATGAAGAAATGAGGCACAGAGAAGCTAAGTAATTTGCCCAAGGTCAACCAGCTGGTAGAATTTCAGAGCTGGAATTTCAGAACCTGGTTCTTATGGGTCCAAGGGGCTAACCACTATCTGTCCATTACTCTGTATATCATCTCAGTGTTCCATTCATTCAGATATCTTTTTAACAAAATCAATAAATATGTATAAATGGCCAAGTGAATGAGTGAATAAATGAAGTATATGAATGGGAAATAAACAAATTAGGTGGATGACTGAGAATTTCTACACAGTAAGGTGGGACCACTGTCCAAAACACCCAGCACTCAGGCCAGGCGTGGTGGCTCACACCTGTAATCCTAGCACTTGGGGAGGCCAAGGTGGGTGGATCACCTGAGGTCAGGAATTCAAGACCAGCCTGGCCAACATGGTGAAACCCCATCTCTACTAAAAATACAAAAAAAATTAGCCGGGTGTGGTGGCAGGCACCTGTAATCCCCACTACTTGGGAGGCTGAGGCAGGAGAATGAACCCGGAGAGTGGAGGTTGCAGTAAGCTGAGATAGCGCCACTTCACTCCAGCCTGAGTGACACAGCAAGACTCTGTCTCAAAAAAACAAAACAAAACAAACAAACAAACAAAAACACCCAGCACTCTTGTAGAGTTCCTAAGTCCAGGGTGAATGCTAAAAGGAACCTAGCTGAAAGCGTATCGGTTGTAGGTCCAACAGAATCCTGTGTTCGGTGGTAGAAGACAAAGGCTTTCATGATTTGTGCTTGCCTCAACCCTAACGAAACAATTCTGAAATGACTTTCAAATGTAAGGGAAATGAGATTTGCATAGCTAGCCTGGGAAAAGCATACTACGGGCAAGCGTACAAATCACCAGGCTTTATCAATACCCTCACAGCAAGACAACTGTCATTGCAGCAGCAACATGACTAACTGTCATTACAGAGAGAACTGTTTCTAGTAACTAGTGTTTCAAACTTTTTAATGTTTTATTATAAAACCTATCATTGTAAATATTCATTCAAAATCATTAATCCAGGCTGGGTGCGGTGGCTTACGCCTGTAATCCCAGCACTTTGGGAGGCCAAGGGCGGGGATGGGGCGGGGGGGGCTGGATCATGAGGTCAGGAGTTCGAGACCAGCCTGGCCAACATAGTGAAATCCTGTCTCTACTGAAGATACAAAAAAAATTAGCCGGGCGTGGTGGCGCGTGCCTGTAATCTAGCTACCTGGGAGGCTGAGGCAGCAGAATCGCTTGAACCCGGGAGGTGGAGATTGCAGTGAGCCAAGATCATGCCACTACACTTCAGCCTGGGAAACAGAGTAAGACTCTGTCTCAAAAATAAATAAATAAATAAAATAAAATTGCACAATACTAGCACTTAAAGTATTCAAATTCAACTACCGGTGTTTGGAAGAAAAAAGCCTAAAGAAGAGAAATAATTTGAACAGTAGGACCTGCTCAGCCTGCACGTTACTCGTTGAGGGTGAGAAAAAAGATAAAGTCACTCTGTGAAAGTCATTCCAGATAGTCAAGGTTCTGTGAGCTTCTATCTTGTCTTGGGGGCTTAGTGTGATGCCTGTGTTTAAAATCAAATTTCAAGCCTGGACAACACAGCAGGATCCGTCTCTACAAAAAAATACAAAAATTAGCTGGGCTTGGTGGCACAGCACCTGTAGTCCTGGCTACTCAGGAGACTGAGGCTTGAGGATGGCTTGAGCCCAGGAGGTCAAGGCTGTAGTGAGCTGCGACCGCTACATTCCAGTCTGGATGACAGCACAAGAACCTGTCTCTAAAAAATAAATACATAAAAATAAAATA
Source organism: Mandrillus leucophaeus (assembly GCF_000951045.1). Lineage (NCBI taxonomy): Eukaryota > Metazoa > Chordata > Mammalia > Primates > Cercopithecidae > Mandrillus > Mandrillus leucophaeus. Next base: position 1,027,435 of record NW_012104632.1, read on the forward strand.
CAATATCAAAATACTTCTCTTCCTCCAGTCTGACTCTAAATGTAGCCATCTTCTCCTGGAGCTCAGCTGAAGAAGCAGAGATGTGCTCTAGTGCTGGAGGGAAAACAGGTAATCAAGTTAGGGACATGTGGATCTACTGTAACATCATAAGCGATTTGGACTTGACTATATGTGATTTTCCCTTTACTACTGACTTTAGACTGAATGCCCAAGAAAGATGCACTTACTCCATATCACCTTCCACATGATAATACTCTACTGGTAAGTTTTGGTCTCAGAAAAACATGGCACCGATAATTCAAAATTATGAGGAATCCAAAAGCCATCTCTACCATAGCACAGCCACCGTGCCTATGTGACTATGACCTCGAAATAACTGGAAACCCAGGAGACTCTCAGGATGCAAACCAGGCAAGAGTGTCTTGGAGGGAGGAAGGAAGAATGAATTTACAAAGATTCATTCAAGTTTGAATTTACAAACTTGGCAAAGTTTTTGTATTTTTGCTCTTTTGGCTATACAGTGTTTGGCTCAGGGGCATTTTATATCCTTCCCAGTGGCTTTGTCTTTATTATGTTGTTTTTAGAAATTGGGGCAAAATATGCCGGGCACGGTGTGACTCATGCCTGTAATCCCAGCACTTTGGGAGGCCGAGGTGGGTGGATCACGAGGTCAGGAGTTCAAGACCAACCTGGCCAAGATGGTGAAACCCCGTCTCTACTAAAAATACAAAAATTAGCTGGGCATGGTGGCACCAGCCTGTAATCCCAACTACTTGGGAGGTTGAGGTAGGAGAATTGCTTGAACCCGGGAGGCGGAGGTTGCAGTGAGC
>NW_012104632.1:1029119-1036343 GCF_000951045.1 Mandrillus leucophaeus
TTTTGTTTTTTTTTTTTAGTAGAGACGGGGTTTCACCATGTTAGCCAGGATGGTCTTGATCTCCTGACCTCGTGATCCACCCGTCTCGGCGTCCCAAAGTGCTGGGATTACAGGCTTGAGCCACCGCGCCCAGCCCAAGGTTGAATAATATTCTTGTGTGTGTGTGTGTGTGTGTGTGTGTGTATACCACATTGTAGTTACCCATCTACCTGTTGATGGACACCTAGCTTGCTTCAATCTTTTGGCTATCATGAATAATGCTGCTATAAACATGGGTGTATCAGTATCTGAGACCCTGCTTTCAACACCTTTGGGTATATGCTTGCAAGTGAAATTGCTGGATCATAGTTATTCTGTGTTTAATGCTTTCATTGTGGTTTGCTTAAACATAATTTTGCAAACATAACGTTGTAACTAGATGCATAACTGCAGTGTGTTGGACACACTGGAGGTAGCTGAGGTTTCAAATTGCCCTAGATAACCAAGAGCTGCCTTGTTTTTTGTCTAAGTTTGGCTCATGCAGGATGCTAGGAAGGATTAAAGACTATGCCTAACATCTGTGCTCAAGATGACCTCTGCATATGAAAGAAGCCCGTCTGTTGACAACAAAGTATTTAATATTCTAGGACAATGAAATGTGCTACTGTCATGAGCTACTTCCTTTTAAATTAATTACATCAACTTAAACAACACACGACTGAATGCTGACTGTCAAACGGCCCCCAACCCTGGCGTGTGCACCTGGTTCTTCTAAGTTTGTACACAGTTGAGCACCTGGCTCATAGAAAGTACTCAACACAGGCCAGTTTCCCTGTTCACAGGTCATAGTGTAAATACATAACCTAGCAAAGAAAGGAATGCATTGTTGTTAGACAAGTTATAAATTGATATGATCATTATATGAGTCCTAATTAGCACCCAAATTCGTTTGCAATCATGATTTAGGTTTACAGGAAATCAACCTATGGCAACTGGGCTATTTTATAATTCAGAACTAGACTTTAAATGTTCTGAGGACATCCGTATAACTGGGTCACTGGACTTCCAAAAAGAGAAAGTAACCATCAAAGTAATATATTCCAAGCACATCTCTATAACTGGGTCACTGGACTTCCACAAAGAAAATGAAACCATCAAAGTAATATAAATAAATCTTTCCCTTACTCTTTCCTGAAATGTGTCAGATAAAGGAAAAAGATATCTGGCGGCTTGCAGGAAATGAATGACAGCACTCATTCAGCGTGACAACCCTCATTCAGAAGAAAGATCTGAAAGTCATTAACAATATGAAGAAGTCTCCCTCTCTTGTTAATGGCTTGAGTCTTTACGAACTTTTACATAAATAAATAACTTCCACATAAATAACTTTTACATAAATAACTTCCACATAAATAACTTTTACATAAATAACTTCCACATAAATAACTTTTACATAAATAACTTCCACAGGTGCCTTTTTCCTTTACAGCAACCACATTCTCTAGAAGTCACTGACAACTGCAAACACAGCAATATATCTACATGCATAAGCTTAGGTTTTGTTTTGTAACTGTGAAATTTATGAGACAAAAGTATTCTATAAATCTTTATGCACGCTATACATTATCTTATGTGTACAAGCTTTTTTATGCTTGCTGACATAAAAGTAGGAGTTTCCAACCAGTAGATAAGATTAAGGTCAAATTTTTCATTCTGCTCTAAACCCAGGAGATGAGCTTACAAATAAAGCAAACAAACAAATGCATTGTTTAAAGGAAAAAATACAGATAATCTTTCTGAATACATCTCCTATGTAAAGGACATGTATAAAAAATGAACTAACTTCGGCCAGGCGCAGTGGCTCACGCATGTAATCCCAGTGCTTTGGGAGGCCAACGCAGGTGGATCACGAGGTCAGGAGATCGAGACTACTCTGGCTAACATGGTGAAATCCTGTCTCTAGTAAAAATACAAAAAATTAGCTGGGCATGGTGGCATGTGCCTATAGTCCCAGCCACCTGGGAGGCTGAGGCAGGAGAATTGCTTGAACCCAGAAGGCGGAGGTTGCAGTGAGCCAAGATCGTGCCACTGCACTCCAGCATGGCGACAGTGAGACTCCGTCTCAAAGCAAACAAAAAAACGAATTTCAAAGGCGTCCACACACTAAAAAACAAAGACAAGGTGGGAAGAAAACAAAAACCTGATATCATACTAAGAAGCTATGGTCACTTAAACTTAAAAAAGGACAATGGAGATCGCCTGCTTTGGCCTCCCAAATTGCGGGAATTACAGGCTAGAGCCACCTCGTGCCCAGCCCCGGAAACACAAATTGGATGGCAAGCCACAACATAAAAGAACAAATATAGAGCTAGTCATGTTTGCATAATAGTCTGGGTTCAGTGAAATTTGCACTTCAACTAGATTACCTGAAGTGCCTTTTAAAGTGCTTGATAGTCTAGGACAATGAATATAGCACCCCTTTCTTCTGAAAAGATATGATATTCAAGTGGTTCTGACAGGTACCAAGAGTTCATGATGGAAAGTATTCTTACTCGCCCAGCCCCCTTTGTCTCTACTTCACCTCCAGGAAGGTAACTGATATTGTCAGCTTCTTATGAAGCAGAGCAACGTGCTTAGATATAAATCCAAAAGAACTAAAGGCATGTGCAGGTGACCACAGTAAAGGAGATGGAGCCAGAAAGGGCTATTTTCCAAGGAGCATCTTAATCCTTTTCCTCCTCGCCCCTTAAGGCAAAAAGCCTCCAGGCTCTCAGAGCTCTGTTTTATCTTGAACTTGAAGAGCATTCTGCATGAGCCTTCATTTTTCAATAGTGAGCCATTTTTTCTTTTCTTTTCTTTTTTTTTGAGACGGAGTTTCACTCTTGTTGCCCAGGCTGGAGTGCAGTGGTGCAATCTCAGCTCACTGCAACCTCTGCCTTCCAGGTTCAAGTGACTCTCCTGCCTCAGCCTCCTAAGTAGGTGGGATTACAGGCATGCACCACCATGCCTGGCTAATTTTTGTATTTTTTAGTATAGACAGGGTTTCACCATGTTGGTCAGGTTGGTCTTGAACTCCTGACCTTAGGTGATCCACCCGCCTTGGCCTCCCAAAGTGCTGGGATTACAGGCATGAGCCGCCACGCCCGGCTGTGAGCCAATTTTTTAAGACCCCCAAAATAAGTAAATTAGGTTAAAAAGCAGACTTAAAAAGATGTGGGCTGAGCAGGGTGGTACACACCTAGTGATCCCAGCACTTTAGCACTTTGGGAGGCCAAGACAGGAGAATCACTTGAGGTCAGGAGTTCGAGGCTGCAGTGAGCTAAGATCACGCCACTGCACTCCACCTGGGCAACAAAGCAAAAAACAAAACAAAAAAATAAAAGGTGTGACGAAAACAATGCCTAACACATAGTAGACAATAAATAAGTAGCTGCTGAATGTCAGTGTGGCTCTAAAGTCTGACAGGCCTGGGTTTGAATGTTGGCTGCTACTTACACAGGAGAGAGGGTATCACTTCACTCCTTTGTTAAATAAATAAAGTATGTAATCTCAGCACTATGGGAGGCCAAGATGGGCAGATCACCTGAGGTCAGGGGTTTGAGACCAGCCTGGCCAACACAGTGAAACCCCATCTCTACTAATACAAAAATTAGCCAGGCAAGGTGGTGCACACCTGTAATCCCAGCTATTCGGGAGGCTGAAGCAGGAGAATCACTTGAACTCGGGAGGCAGAGGTTGCAGTGAGCCAAGATCACACCACTGCTCTCCAGAGTGGGTAAAGAGTGAGACTTTGTCTCAAAAAAATAATAATAATAATAAAATAAATAAATATATAAAAAGTGATACTCAAGCCTTTGTTAAATGGGAATAAAACCACATCCTCAGGCCAGGCGCAGTGGCTCACACCTGTAATCCCAGCACTTTGGGAGGCCAAGGTGGGCAGATCATGGTCAGGAGATCGAGACCATCCTGGCTAACACAGTGAAACCCCGTCTCTACTAAATACACAAAAAAATTAGCCGGGCGTGGTGGCAGGTGCCTGCAGTCCCAGTTACTTGGGAGGCTGAGGCAGGAGAATGGTGTGAGCCCGGGAGGCAGAACTTGCAGTGAGCTGAGATCACACCACTGCACTCCAGCCTGGGTGACAGAGCAAGACTCTGTCTCAAAACAAAAACAAAAACCACATCCCCCCACAGCTGCTGCTATCTTACTGGACTTAAATGAGACAATATATGTAAAGAGGTTACATTTCCTGACATGCATTAAGTTCTGGAAAATGGCAGCTATCTTTACTTTTGTTGTGGGCCATTTGCAACCTCCTATATACTTTTGGTCACAGAGATTATTTAGAGACTTGGTTGCCCCTGAGGGCACCCAAGGCTGTCACTGCAACATCTCTAACCTTGCACCATGCTGGGATGAAGTGACAATCGGCCTGGGCTCCTGGCTGTCTTAGAGCATCCTCTGTAACATCACTGAACCAACGTCAACTTCCTCTGTGTGGAGAAGAAAAATTCACACTCCAAAACTTGACATCAACAAAGAGATCTTGACAATCAGAGAGGGAAAAAAATCCAACTTTTCCATAATGAATACTAAATCATTTGTTTTCAAGTTCTTTCATGCTGTGTTCCGACAGACAGTGTGTATTGCCAGTGTCCCATTATACCTTAACGCCAAAAAGAAAAGCATTCAAATGTTGATTCTTGAGGCATTATGTTTACTTATCACTCCCTGCAGCAAATATACATTTGAGTTCTCTGAAGACTGGTTCACTCCATCCACAAAACGCTAAGAGCCAAGACCAGTGGGGTCCTTCAGCGTTACATTGTGAAAGGGACATCAAGGCTTGAGGGCCCCTCAGCTGCTGAGAAGAGTTGTGTGTGTTAGCCTGGAAACTTGAGGGAGTCAAAGCCCCAGACTTCCCATTGCAAACACCACCACAGGACGGGCCTCGCCTCCTCGTCATGGGTCCAGTGTCCAACCTGGAGTGTTTACAAGTAGCCATTTAGCACCTTCCTTGGTGCTGTTTTTTTTTTTTTTTTTTTTCTTTTTGAGATGGAGTTTTGCTCTTGCTGCCCAGGTTAGAGTGCAATGGCGCAATCTCGGCTCACCACAACCTCCGCCTCCAGGTTCAAGTGATTCTCCTGCCTCAGCCTCCCAAGTAGATGGGATTAAAAGTGCGCTCCACCATGCCTAGCTAATTTTAAGTAGAGACGGGGTTTCTCCATGTTGGTCAGGCTAGTCTCGAACTCCCGACCTCAGGTGATCCGCACGCCTTGGCCTCCCAAAGAGCTGGGATTATAGGCGTGAGCCACCGCGTCCAGCCTTGGTGCTGTTTTTCCACCCTGGGTTTGTTTGTTGCTGCCCTTCCCAGGAAGCAGAAGAGAAGAAATGGGAATTCTAATGCCTGTTTTCTTTGCTGGCTGCAATTTGAAATGGGAAAGCGCAATAACATTAGGTTTATTTATTTTTTATTATTTTTTTGAGACGGAGTCTCGGTCTGTCACCTAGGCTGTAGTACGGTGGCATGATCTTGGCTCACTGCAACCCCCGCCTCCCAGGTTCAAGCAATTTTCCTGCCTCAGCCTTCTGAGTAGCTGGGATTACAGGCATGTGCCACCACACCTGCCTAATTTTTTGTATTTTTCATAAAGGCGGGGTTTCGCCATATTGGCCAGACTGGTTTCGAACTCCTGACCTCGTGATCTGCCTGCCTTGGCCTCGGCGTCCCAAAGTGCTGGGATTACAGGCGTGAGTCACCATGCCCGGCCAGGTATGTATGTATGTATGTATGTTTGTATGTATGTATCTAGAGACCGGAGTTTCACTCTTGTTGCCCAGGCTGGAGTGCAATGGCACGATCTCAGCTTACCACAACCTCCACCTCCCAGGTTCAAGTGATTCTCCTACCTCAGCCTCTGGAGTAGCTGGGATTACAGGCGCCACCACACCCAGCTAATTTTGTATTTTTTTGTAGAGACAGGGTTTCTCCATGTTGGTCAGGCTGGTCTCGAACTCCTGACCTCAGGTGATCCATCCACCTCAGCCTCCCAAGGTGCTGGGATTACAGGCATGAGCCACCACACCAGTCCCAGGTTCATTTTTTAAAATGTCAGTGTTTAACATTTCCTCCATGTTAATGATGAAGGAAAAAAAAAAATCTTACTCCGAAAAATGACTCTTTCATAGAACATCAGGGTTAGTTTCTGAGTGGCACGTTTTAAAAACATTTAATCAGTAATCTGAATATATGTCAACACCTTCTGGCGGTGTGCTATAAAATGTGAACCTTGTCAACAGCAACAGAAAAAGGTGACACACTTGGGACACAGAGCTTTTATGCTGACACACAGTAATAATATAATTTTAAAATTTATCATCTGTTTAGCTGCAAGCAACAACAATTAATCTTTTTGACAATTCATACAATGCTTTAAATAACACCTGGGCAGAAAAACAACACATTCTAATTTTTACTTTCATCGTCTTCCAGGGCTTTATAGCTACAAATGCGTATAAAGCCACACACAATAAATTTTGTGATTGGGATTAAAATGTTAGCAAAAAATATTTCCCTTGTCACCGCATGCCCCTCCTTGCCTCAGTTAATAAAATTACTTAACACGAGAACTGGAAGTGAGAGCAAGTCCCAGTGGAAATGTGGGCCTCTAAGGGTTCATTTCTGTCACGTCAAATGACATTTTATTCCCAAATCATTTAACCTATGACTTTGCATAACTACTTATAGCTTGAACGTAATTCTGATGGGGACCCAGAAATGACACTGATCCCTCAACTAGAAACTCCATCAAGGCACAGCAATACTGAGCCCTTCTGATTTAACAATTAAAAAAAAAAAAAACAGGAGCCGGGCACTACGCGGGAGGCTGAGGTAGGAGAACTGCTTGAACCTGGGAGGCGGAGGTTGCAGTGAGTCACGGTCGTACCACTGCACTCTGCACTCGAGCCTGAGGGACAGAATAAGACGGCATCTCAAACAAAAGCAAAAACAAAACAAACAAACAAACAAACAAAATCCCAGCGTGGCAAAAGGTCTTCAAAACGTTCAGAAGCATGAAAACATATATGTGTTGTAAAGATTTGTCTCATGTGTCCTGTGAGGCTTCCTGAGATTTAGTATTAGGCCACATTAACGACCTTAATTAATCTCTTTCCTATTACACAGGAAACCAAATGTACATTCCCAAATATACCTGTTGACCCAGTGCCCTGCTGCCCTGG
>NW_012104632.1:1039043-1057256 GCF_000951045.1 Mandrillus leucophaeus
AAGCAACAACAATTAATCTTTTTGACAATTCATACAATGCTTTAAATAACACCTGGGCAGAAAAACAACACATTCTAATTTTTACTTTCATCGTCTTCCAGGGCTTTATAGCTACAAATGCGTATAAAGCCACACACAATAAATTTTGTGATTGGGATTAAAATGTTAGCAAAAAATATTTCCCTTGTCACCGCATGCCCCTCCTTGCCTCAGTTAATAAAATTACTTAACACGAGAACTGGAAGTGAGAGCAAGTCCCAGTGGAAATGTGGGCCTCTAAGGGTTCATTTCTGTCACGTCAAATGACATTTTATTCCCAAATCATTTAACCTATGACTTTGCATAACTACTTATAGCTTGAACGTAATTCTGATGGGGACCCAGAAATGACACTGATCCCTCAACTAGAAACTCCATCAAGGCACAGCAATACTGAGCCCTTCTGATTTAACAATTAAAAAAAAAAAAAACAGGAGCCGGGCACTACGCGGGAGGCTGAGGTAGGAGAACTGCTTGAACCTGGGAGGCGGAGGTTGCAGTGAGTCACGGTCGTACCACTGCACTCTGCACTCGAGCCTGAGGGACAGAATAAGACGGCATCTCAAACAAAAGCAAAAACAAAACAAACAAACAAACAAACAAAATCCCAGCGTGGCAAAAGGTCTTCAAAACGTTCAGAAGCATGAAAACATATATGTGTTGTAAAGATTTGTCTCATGTGTCCTGTGAGGCTTCCTGAGATTTAGTATTAGGCCACATTAACGACCTTAATTAATCTCTTTCCTATTACACAGGAAACCAAATGTACATTCCCAAATATACCTGTTGACCCAGTGCCCTGCTGCCCTGGTGCTTTAAAAGCCTATGGACAGGCCAGGTGGGGTGGCTCACGCCTGTAATCCCAGCACTTTGGGAGGCTGAGGCAAGTGAATCACTTGAGGTCAGGAGCTTGAGACCAGCCTGGCCAACATGGTGAAACCCCATCTCTACCAAAAAATACAAAAATTAGCTGGGTATGGTGGCGGGGGCCTGTACTCCCAGCTACTTGAGAGGCTGGGACACAAGATCTGCTTGAACCCAGCAGGCAGAGGTTGCAGTGCACCAAGATCAAGCCACTGCACAACAGAGTGAGACCCTGCCTCCAAAAAAAAAAAAAAAAAAGGCTGGCCATGGGGGCTCATGCCTGTAATCCCAGCACTTTGGAAGCCGAGGCGGGAGGATCACTCAGCCTGGCCAGCTACTCAGTAGGCCGAGTGGGGAGAATCGCTTGAACCTGGGAGGCAGAGGTGCAGAGGTTACAGTGAGCCAAGATCACGCCACTGCACTCCAGCCTGGGTGACAGAAAGAGAGAGACCCTGTCTCAAAAAAAGTAAAATAAAAAAATAAAAGCCTGTGGGATAAAGCAGAGCCAGTATCAGCACAAAAGAAGACACAAGTGAGAGTGAGTAAATCAAAAGCTGGTGACATTTGCAGATAAAACTACAGGAGGATTGTTGCAAATAACAGTTACCCCACTTTCTGCAAACCACTTTACAATTACCCTTCCAAGATTATACCCATTTTACAGATGAGGAAAGCAGAGTGCTGCAATTCAGGGGCTCTCCCAATCCAAATCTACATCCCATGTGTTTTGTAATGTCACACACCCCAAACATCAACTAAGACCCCAAAATAATACAGAAGCTAAGAGGGCTTGGCCAAATGCATAAGGGCATTACAGGACAATGGCTGTGGTTTGGAAAAGTAGTAGCAGCAGAAACACATAGAAAAAGATGAGCTCTGTTGAAACAGAGAAGACAGGGTCAAAAGAGGCAGTATGTTACAATATACAACTGTACATTTGTAGAAAAAAATAGAGACTTAAGCTGTCTACAGATACTTCTTCTCATCTTTCATCTTTTTCGTTTTAAATTTAATTTGTGTGGGGTTTTTTGTTGTTGCTGTTGTTTTGTTTTGATAGAGATGGGGTCTTGCTATGTTGCCCAGGCTGGTCTTTAACTCCTGGCCTCAAGCAATCCGCCTGCCTTAGCCTCCCAAAGTGCTGAGATTATAGGAACAAGCTACCATGCCCAGCCTCATACTTTTTTCCCCTTCTTTCCCAAGTCTAGGCCTCCTAGGATGTAATCAAATCAACTTTTTACCATGTGCCATGTGTCTTATGTGTTGAGACTTGAATCGTAGATTTAAATTTCAATAACTTTTACTAACAATCTTTGTTTCAGGACCATGTGCAGTGGCTCATGTCTATAACCCCTGCACTTTGGAAGGACTGCTGGAGCCCAGGAGTTTGAGACCAGCCTAGGTAACACAGGGAGACCGTGTCTTTACAAAAAAAACCTAAAAATTAGCTGGGTATGGTGGCACATGCCTATGGTCCCAGCTATTCAGGAGGCTGAGGTGGGAGGATCTCTTGGGCCTGGAAGGTTGAGGCTGTGGTGAGCCATGATCGTGCCACTGCACTTCAGCCTAGGCAGCCTTTTTTTCTTGGTTGGAAAAAAACAAAAAACAAAAAAAACTCTGACATGGTTTTGGCGTCAGACTTCTATACATCCCATAACTTTGTCCACACATTTATTAGCAAAAAATTATAGAACCTTGTCTGGAAAAGACTTGCCAAAGGAGAGCCTGCTATTCTACATGGAAAGTCAAACTTTCTTTAGTGGCCACTCCGACTGAAGGTCCATCACTATAAACTCCAATGTAAGAGTCTCAGCAAAAACTGCGTAAAGCCTTTCTTTGTTCTTTGTTACTGTTGGGGCTCAGAACACGATATCCCCAAATACACACCTTGTCCTACTGAGTACTATAAACTGAAAGAAATCCAGAAAACTGCAGAAGCAGGAAGGTCACCCTCGGACCTTCTCCCTCCTCTCCTGAAGACCCTCATATAACAGGTGTCCTGCCCCGTACTCAGAGAAAAGAAATGTCACGCCGGGGACGGTAGCTCATTCCTGTAATCCCAGCACTTTGGGAGGCCAAGGCGGGGGATCATCTGAGGTCAAGAGTTCGAGACCAGCCTGGCCAACATGGTGAAACCCCCTCTCTACTGAAAATACAAAAATTAGCCGGGCGTGGTGGCATGTGCTTGTAATCCCAGCTACTTGGGAGGCTGAGGCAAGAGAATCTCTTGAACTCGGGAGGCGGAGATTGCAGTGAGCCTAGATCACACCACTGCACTCCAGCCTGAGTGACAGAGGGAGACTCTGTCTCAAAAAAAAAAAAAAAAAAAAAAAAGTCACACAGGAACACCAAGAAGAATCTGAACAAACAGGCCTTGCTAAGTTTATTACATTAGATCAAACCCTTTTGGTCTCTCATCATATTTCTGCATGACTGTCCATAAAAACACGGTTTTCCCTGGGTCTTTGAGGCTTCATTTCAGAAGGCTCCTGTGTCACATAAAACTTGTATGAAATACATTTGTGTGCTTTGCTCTTGTTAACCTGTCTTTTGTTATAGGGGTGTCAGCCATGAACTCTGTAAGGGGTATGGAGAAATATTTTCCTACTTATAAAAGGAACCGATCCCCCAGCAGAAAGGGACCCAGTGACAGGTTCCTCCAGGACCCAGCTCTGAAGAGCTTCTTGGGAAGCTTCTTTGAAACGGTAGCAGGAACTTTTAAATATGGATATTTTATTTTTAAAGTTAGAATTCCGGAATGGAGACCAATGAGGGGATTCGTGGCCTACCCAAGCCATACCACTCTCGCAGTGGGATGGATGAGGAACCTGAGGCCAAGGACTTCGCGAACATGCTGAGGTCTGTTGAGGCCCCCACGATGGTTAACCACTTTCCTATCCCTACAGGGCAGAAAAATCACTTCCCCACTGAGGAGTTATTTCCCCCAACTTCCAAAAGGAAAAAAATTCCCCCACTTAATCAACTGATATGCAAGTTTCCTTGTAACTGTTATTATTATTTAGGTCTAAGGTCTGAAACAGAACTACCCAGCCAGTGGGGAAAGCACTGATGTCCAGGGCACATGCGCAAGACAGCAACTCTTAAAACGTGTTTAATTACAGGGAGCCCCTCACAGCATGGAGCCAGGACACACAGCTCTCAGAAAGTAATTTTCCATTTAGACGTGCTCCTTGGCTAATTAACGAAGCAAGCGGGCCAGCAGTCTGGACAAGGAGACAAGGAGCACCCCACATGTTACAACACAGGTAAAGGTATGTGTGAGCCGGAATGGAGATGGAACCTGCTGGAACCAAATGTGAAAAACAGCCATTTATAGCGGTGGCCCTGATGGATGGGTAAGTGCCCGACTGGTGAATGACATGCTGCCCTCTCACTTCGAGGCTGAAACATGGAAACACTCTGGCCATCTGCTGTGTCTGCGGAGGTCCCCAACACAGACTTGGGGAAGGAAAATGTGTGCTTTGGTTGCAGCTGTAGCACACACATGTGCACAGCGAATGTGTGCGCGCTCTGGGCTCTGCCAGGTTTACAGGCTCGACCCTCAATGACTGACGTTTTTCTCCAATTGTTCTATCAGATTCCCCAGGTTTTTACAGGAATTGGTTTGTGTAGGGGATGCAGGACACACAAGGGAGGGAGGACGCAGAGCAGCCACTGATTTTCAAACGAGCCCAATTCTACTGTGACCACTGAAATGCCTCATAGATGAAGGAAAGAGGTTCTAGTGCCTTGATGGAGGTTTGCACCAGCCATAAATCCTGCTTCGCTTCCTTCCATTTACAGTTTATTGCATTAACATTTCTTTTGTGCCGGCTGCTGCTGGGAACCTATTGTAAATTTGGGCAATTACGACTTTTGTTCCATCTGTCCCTCCCCTCCTCAGTACTGTAACTTCAAAGGTGGCCAATTCGGTAGGGGCCAGCTCTGTCTCTTAAATCCAACCTGAAATACATGTTAGAAATCACAGGCTCCGAGAGAAAGGTAGCAGAATAAATCAGAAAGATGCTGCTCCAGCCTTCTGAGATAGTCTTAAAATAATCTTTCTTAAACCTCCTGCACAATGCTCCCAAGTCAAAGCCTGGATAGGTATCTTAGTGCCTCCGTGTCCAAATCCCCCTTAAAGTAGATGTATGAGTCATTACTGAACCATGTCAAACAGGGAGTGTGCCCCCAAATACTGGGGTTTCCACCAGCCCTGCCTGTGCTTGGGTTTCAGTGGTACTTAAAATAATCTCTCTTAATGTATCTGCATAAACCAGAGTGGGTCACATCACTGCTGCTGTGGGGATGAGGCAGCCTGAGGAAATCCCAGGATGCTGGTGAAGGCCCCACAGCAGATAAGGAGGGTGTGCACCCAGTTGGAAGGCTTGATGGATAATACCGAGCTGCCTCCATTCCTGATAAGCTGTCACTTGCTATAGGGAAGAGAGAAAGAGAAAGCCTGTGTTCCCAGGTGTGCTGGTGACTTTAAGGGCAGGAGGATGCTGCACTGGTCAGTTTTATTCTCAACAGTTTCCTAAGAACCTACTTCGTGCTTTGGTGAGTGCTGGACTGTGGTGGATACAAAGATGAAGAAGGATAATCCCTGTCTCAAGAAACTTAAAACCTAATAGAGGAGACAGATCTAACGATAATGAATATAAGATGCTTCATAATTAGTTTCATAACATAGGCACAAAACCCTATACATCCCAGTTCCTCAAAATGTTAAACATAGAGTTGCCATAAGACCCAGCAATTCCACTCCTAGATATATACCCAACAAAAATGAAAATGTGTGTCCAACCAAAAACTTGTACACAAATGTTCATAGTGGAATTATAATGGCCAAAAAGTGGATATCCCCCCAAAAATATCCATCATTGGAATGGATAATGGGGTATATTCCTACAATTGAACACTACTGGGCCAGAAAAATGAAGTACTAATACATGGTACAAAATGGACAAACCTTGAAAACATTATGCAGAGTGAAGGAAGCCAGAGATTAAAGGGCATATTTATGTAGTACCATTTATAGGAAATGTCCCAAACAGACAAATCTATAGATTCAAAAAGTAGATTAGTGGTTGTCAGGAGAAAGGAAGAGGGGTGCATAGGGAGTGAACCCCAATGGGTATGGGGTTGCTTTTAGGGTAAGGAAAATGTTCTGGAATTAGATAGTGATGATCATTGTACAACTTTGTGAACAGACTGAAAACCACTGAGGTGTGTCCTTCAAAAATGTGAACCTCATGAGAGTTGGATTATGACTCAATAAAGTGATGATTTTTAAATGCAACGGGAGGTTAGTGTGGGGAGTAACTGTGCCTAAGGGCAGGGCTGGCACACGTAATGCCTCTGCTGGCATTAAGCACAACTTGTGGATTCTAAGCACTTTCTTAAAATGAAAGAATAAGCGAAGAAAACAAGTCACTGGGTTTACTGTTGACTTCCAGACTATCATATCCATCCTGGCTATGAAGGATGGACACTGAGTTTCTATGTTCTGAAACTGTCATTACTTAGGCACAATCCACAGAAAGAGCAGTCTGAAAACTCAGGGACTCGGAGCTCCATGCAACATGGCTTTCAGGATCCTAGAAACCCTCGCTCTGTGTTCCTACCACCCTGGACTGTTTCATCATACCATGGGTCCCTCTGTATTTATTTGTCCTTTGCACTGTGAATGATTTGGAGGCAGTGACTATGCCTTTTTTCTCTGTATCTCTAGAACCAGCAGCACATAGAAGGGACTTGCCAGGTGACTGTGGAAGAAGGGAGGAAGTCACTATTTGCTTATGAGGAGCATATAGTCTAAATTTCAAGCTTTCTCATTTCTCCATTTTCTTATCAGGTACAGTGATTACACTAAAAATATTCTGGTATTCTAGTGCTGTTTTTTTTTTTTTGTTTTTTAGGTCAAAATGGCTCATATAGTGGCATTTCATATGGCTCAATCTAACACAAAGTCACTAGAAAGAATGTCTTTCGGGTCCCATTTCGTTATACAAAATGGTTTTTAAACTTCGGTCCCTGAAGATCCTTTGGGGAGCACCAAGAGAGAGGTGAGGGGGAGTGAATTTGATCCCCAACTGTCCCTTTCCCCCCCAAAGTTTTAGAGTTTCTATGTAAGAGTCAGTTTGAACAAAAGACTTGGGTCTAAAAATTAGTTCGTAACTAATTTATTTATAGAATTTATTTATAACTCTAGATCAACTTAGATCTTCATTAAGAAAATATCCCCAAAACATGTTCTTTAGATCAAGGAAATAAAAAGTAATGCTTAAGCTTTTTGCTTTCAGTTCATTGGAAAGCCACACTGCTTACACATTTTTATGCGGTCTACCATCAGTGCATCTAGGGAGGGGCATCTATGGAGGAGGCTACCATGTGGGAAATTCTTGAGTGGGCAGTGAGAGAGGGTTAGCAACTCAAAGCAAGTAATCCAAGAGTTAATCAGGAGAGACACTCAATCCAGAAAGTGCTCATTAACCCAAGCCTTTCTGCATAGTGTCCCTACCACCCTGCTGCCTCTAACTAAACAAAACACGGTAGGTCTCCGTGTGAGAGAGTGCTTTTGTTCTCATAGGAGGCTGACAGCTATTTGCGATGAGGGGTTTTTGTTTGTTTGTTTGTTATTCAAATAACTCTTTCCCCCTGAGGAAACTGAAAGGGAAAATGTCAGAAGTATGTGATTAATGATTTTTAAAAATAGATGGGATCTCCTGGTTGAATTGAAAAGTAGGTATTGAAAAGAATCCATTTCTACATGGTAGATTTTCATATGTAAGTTTGATATTAATTCTTTCAAAAGAGTTGTGCCTGTGAGTCAGATAAATGACAGGAAGGTCTGTCTAAATACCAGCATCCTCGGAAGGGCAGCTGTTCAGAAACATTCTCAAATTGTGAAGATAAATAGAACCGGAACACTGATGATTCCATCAACTGATGGTGAGGGAAGCATCCAATTCTATCTTAACCTCCAAGCTGTGCAGTATTACGGTGCTTCCTAAAATACTTTTAAACAAATACACAAAATGCCCATGTTGCTGGGGATGGGGGAAGTTGGTGATTGGGGTTGGGGGGACACAGGGAAGACAGAAAAACATAACCAAAATCTACCTTCTTTTTTTAAGGTTTCTTTTAATCAGATCTTAAAGCAAAGACAGAAGCTGAAAACATTTATAGTAAATAATCAGCAAAGAACTCTGAAAGCTTCGCCGACCAGAACCCCGGAAGGAGCCGGCCTGGTACTGCCAGGCATGACTGGCTTTAGTGGATTTAACAATAAAAAAGAAGATGGCGCCAAATGACCAAACTACACGCAACCTTCCCTTCCTACAAGAAGAGTGGATAAAACTTTCCACTGGGGCTGGGGGAGGAGGCAGGGGACCAGTCCAGACAGATAAAATGCTACTTAACACAACAATGTGGATAGCATTTAGGCCACATGCAAATTTCATCCACAGAGCTTGCAAATGGCATGCAATTTACTGCTCAGAGGATGTAACCTATTTGAGTCTAGAGAGCTAATTAATAAAAGTCTAAAAAGAATGCAGAGTTAATCGCCATCTATCTCCTGGGCTGTTTCAACTTGATTTTTTACAGTTGCTGTTAAACAAAATTCTAAATACTGTCATAGCAATCAGTTATTAGTTACCTTAACAAGGTGCAAGTTGGTGTTGGTCAAAGTTAAATCCTTTTTTTAAAAAAAATACTTGAAAAAGTTGAAGCTGCTCTTCTCTTTAGAGCATGTTCTGTGATGGATAAAAATTGCATCTATAAAGGTTTCAAGCCAGGTCACATTTAGAAAGTAATAGTAAATAACAGTAACTGGCAAAACACAGTCCTAGGTCTTACTTGCAATTGCTCAAGTTGAAACAATTGAATACAGTCTTCAAAAACCATACTCTCATTTACAGATATGATTGGGCACATGGGATTTCAATCATGCTCCTTCATTGCTGAGAATCATGAAATTAAAATGGTAGTAATTTTTACCTCTCACTTTTCTCTTGCCTTTTTCTTCCTTTAAGCATGCCTGCACTAAGTAATTTTTGCTTTTCACCGATAACGAGAAGTTAAAGCCAGATTATTTTCTTTGGGACGACCTGTCAGTGATTGCAAGAATATAGTTCAAAACATCCTGCAACTGATATATACACAGCCCACCCTAAATCCTGTCTCCCCTGAAGCTTGCTGAAGGAAAGTGTGACGCCTCTCCATTCTGACCTGGTATGTATGCTTCTGGAATCCTGAAGCTGAGAATGAACTATATCCGCTTTGCAGTAATGAGGCTTAAAATGTCAAAGATTCTGTAAGAGATTTTTGAGTGGATAAGATACTTGATGAATTTATATGAAGGTGCTGGGACCCCAGATTCCAGTCAGAGTGTACTTCCTAAGGACCCCCAGATTCCAGTCAGAGTGTACTTCCTAAGGACGGGAGGGGTGATGCTTGGGGTGTGAGGACAATTTTATGGAAAGTCCTTCCAAACCTGAGGGGGCAGACCTGGAAAATGCAGGTTTCACCTTGGCCTCAGTCCCAAAGGTGCATCTGTACCACCGACTTTTGTCAGGATGAATGATGGTGCTGAGTAATTTCAGGAAAGCAACTCATCTGCCCAAATATGATATGACTGCCAAAATATTCAGAATAATGTAGCCTAGCACTTCCTTCAATGTAATTTTACTTTCTGACTTCACATATAAGGAAGAAGTTGTCTTTTGGCCACTTTAGCTTTTGCACTGGCTTTAATTCCCAGGAACGACCACTGTCAGATCCTCCGTTCCATGCAGGAGCTGGAGGAGATGGAAGGAACGTATTTCTTCTCTCTTTCTTCATGTCACCACCTTCTCATTTCCAGTTCACTTGCTATTCTTAAAGAGTAATGCCAAGTTTGTACACTAAAAAAAAAAAGAATTGGACTAAAGAAAAGCCAAATAAGTAATATAATTAGTAAATATGCTAATTCAGATTAAAATATAAATCTTTAAAAAGTTCAACCTGTTATATGTAAAATTATTTTAATGACATATTGGAGAAAAATCTGGCATTACGCTGGCCAAGAAGGCAATACATTTAAGGCAATCTTACAAAGTATATGAAATCACAGACTGTAATATCCTGCAACTATTTTAATTTTAAAAGCTCAGTTTACAAATATATACTAATATTTTTCTCACATTTAATCACTCCCCCACTGTTTTAGCATAAGAGCTAAAATAACCTAAAACGGCCCCCTAAAACACACACAGCAAGTCTGTTACACAGATCTGGAAACCAAAAAAATATATGAAGGAAGGAATTTTCAATAATCTGAAACAGAGTAGCAAAAAAATGTGTGTGGTTTCTAGGTTTTCACTACTAATAAAAATATTTCCTGGGAAAATTTTACTTTAAAGCAACTCTAAATGAAAATGCATATAATTAAGGGAAAGACCATTGCTTCAAACAGATTGACTGTCTTTAACAAGTTTCTCTCTTTCTAGCTACTCAGATATGCTATATTTCCTAATTATCACCTTTTAAGGGCCATCTGGGCCCATTCCTCCCCATCAGGGGGCAATTCCATTTGCATTGTTCCTGGGCTTAGTCATGATCAAGTAGTCTGGTGGTAAAGTTCATTAGAAATTAGAACAGAAGCATTCAACCCAACACAGTAAACCAAGTATCTGATACTCAGGCACCCGTAGGAGAGATGATAAGCATGTCAGACATATTCTCACATAACTAACAAGTCTTCAATGTGCATTTTATCCAATTGCTTAAAGAAACATTCAGCCTGGTCCCTGACCAGGTATGTAATGAAGATTTGATTAAGTCTCCTCACACTGCAAAACATTTCTCAATTAAGGCAACGTAAGTATAGTCCCTTATGTCTTTTGGTTCAAAAGTCTATTAAAAACCCTTTAATGGTTCCCTCATTTAGCCTACCATTCACAAGCAGTATACTACTTCCTTCCTGTAGAGAACACACAAGAATTATCCTAATTGTATTTTCTGTGAAACAAACACACATTACAGGAAAAAGCGGATCCAGCCCTCGGTCTGATGCTGACTAGCTATGGGTCCCTTCTGTCCTCACCAAGAGATCATCCTATAGATTCACAAGCTCTTTACAAACCTGTGTGTGTGCCAAAGGCATGCCTGGCCCATGGGTACGCTAGATAGTTCAGGCAGCTGCTCTTCAGCAGAGTTGACTGTAAAAGGTATGGCTAATTCAAGGCAGGCATATAAAAGGTTTCCTGCTTCATACCTCATAAGGTCTGATACATAAAACCCAGGAAATCGTTACCTGCCTCATCTTGCAATTTCTGAGCCTGGCTTGCAAAGGCCATCTTAATCCGCAACACCAGCCTATTGAGATTGAGGAGGAAGGAGTGCTCCATGCTGAGACCCACAGCCTCTTGGAGCTACACCTTAGTCTTGCAAATGAAGACAGCTGCAGCGGGCCCTAATCTATGCAAGGCAGGTGTAGCCCCAGGGCTCTCTGCAAGTGACCCTTGGAGCTATTAGGGCTGGGAAGTTAAGAAGTTACAGTTATAAAAAGAACTATTTCATAGCCTCTCATTATCGAGGTTACTAAGCTTTCTAAAGGAACAATGGCTTATTTCCTCCCATTTGCCTTGATATCCTCCCCTGACCTTCTGAAATTCCCTATTTAGACAGTTCCTAATTCTGACCCCAGCTGGGACACTTTAAATTGGTGGCATAGCTCGTCCCCAACTGATGCTATTCGTTCAATGCTATGTTGAAAATTTGATTGTCGTCAAGTTTTCCATTTTTAAACCTATCCCAAAATCCACTATCCAGACAGAAGTGGAGATTTCAGGAGAAAGTAATGCTTACAGAATCATCCCAAGATTCAATAATGCATACAAATGACACTGTAGTACTGCTTAGTAAATGAATCCACAGCAAAACATTGCACCACTGAAACTGAGCCAACAACAATTAACTCAAAAAGCAGTCACAGAGTCAGTCTGTCTGTCTGTCTCTCTCTGTCTCTCTCTCTGTCTCTCTCTCTCTCTCTCTCTCTCAACAAATACTTCTATGTCTGAGGCCAGCTCCTGGCCTAGAGTGTCCCCCAAAAGGACTGTGGAAACAGAACTCCAAAGATGTTTCTCCTCTAGGAGGAAATGGCTGCATCACTGTGTTACCAGCAAGGCCACCAGATGCTCAGAGGGGAGGTGGTGCTGATGCTGGGCTGAGCCCGTGAGCTGAGCACTAGGAGCTGCCGGCTCCTGCGAGTCAGGCCTATGTAATCTGGGAGCACAGTTTGGAATGGAGCAGCTATATATGCTCTGGAAGAACTCAGAGCATGTAGCCTGGATTGAAAGAAGGTCTCCTCCCAGGGCTCTCACCCTTTTCTTAGCTCAGAGTGTCCCTGAAACAGCTCCACACAAATTCCTGAGAACTGCCACACTGTCTTCTCCAGCATAGCACAAAAGAGAATAAAGGGGGAAATTTGGTCCTGGAGTCAAAGGTGGGCTCTGAATCTGTTTGACTGTATAGCAGGAATCACAGCATTCTTATCACAGGGATGCAGGAGAAAAATGTCTACAAGATTCTTTATCTTTTTTTGAAACAGGCTCTTGTTCTGTCACCCAGGCTGGAGTGCAATGGCTCTATCTCTGCTCACTGCAATCTCCGCCTCCCGGGTTCAAGCAATTCTCGTTCCTCAGCCACCCAAGTAACAGGGATTACAGGCGCACACTACCAAACCCAGCTAATTTTTGTATTTTTAGTAGAAGTGGGGTTTCACCCTCTTGGCCAGGCTGGTCTCGAACTCCTGACCTCAAGTGATCCGCCCACCTCGGCCTCCCAAAGTGCTAGGATTACAGGCGTGAGCCACCATGCCTGGCCTCTAAGAGGTTCTTGACAGAGAAGGAGTCAGCAAACCTTAAGGCCATCCTCTTACCCACTGGGAATAAACCCCTCACACCGCCACCATCTAAAGGAGTGAAGTTTTGCTCAGATGATGCTTAAATTATATCGGTTTCAGTAGAGGAGGTTGCTGAAACCCAAAATCATTGTATGTAATTATAGTGAAACTTTGTCATTCAAGTTTGTTTTTTTAAAGTTACATTTTAAGCTTACTTTAAAAATCCGGGAGCGGATATATTACTTCTGAAATAAAGATTATAAATATGTTTAAACATTGTCTTTTCTTGAAAAATTATTTTAATTTTTTATTAGTTCTACTGTATTTTTTTCCACCCTTCACTTTTGGAATACACATAATAGGCTTTTCCCCTCCTTCAATTTTTGTAGAACTGTTGAGTTTTCATAAAAGTGTAAAGTTTGAAACAAGTATGGAAAGCTTGTAAATGTACCAGAAATGCTGCGCTATACTTCCATACCCATTACTTCTAACAATTTCACAAGAAGGACCACATTTTCGTGAGTTGTGTGATGTTTTAGCAACAAGACTCCTATGGACTTTAATGGAAGTCACACAGCTAAAACTCCATGCACCACTTTGAAAATTTAAGAGTAATTGCTAAGCCCCCCTTAGAGGGTCATAGAAATATTAAAAACCAAAGTATTTTGCTAAGAACTCCAATTACGCCTGAAGGCTTACATCAGATTTTATAAAATGATTGGTCACATATATAATGTACTCTAATGCTGTTTTATTGGCTGGTTGTTTTCTTTATAAAAGAAAGTCTTTGTGAAGTCCTGTCTGAACAGGAACATACAATACAGTGACCTTCGGTTCAAGTGTTCACTTCAACCTATGGTTCAGTCTTAGGGGGTGGTAGGAGTGGGAAATAAATGGGCCTGGGACATTTTATCTTGTTATTTATTATTTCACAGGGGAATCATTACGTTCACTACATCATCAGACTGGTAGATTTTGCAGAAATACATGAAGCTGTTGAACATAACCAACCTGCCCTGGTGAACATTCATCCTCAGAATCCCTTGTGACTGGCTGGGTTAAGAAGGCTGATCCTCTAGGGGTGAGGAAGTGGTAGTAGCCTAAAAACCTTGCCTTAGTAGAACCTGCCTTCCTTCCAGAATCATGAGTAAGAAGGTTCATTCATTTGGTGGGAATCCAGCTTTTCTATTTTAATTTTTGTTTTGTTTTGTTTTTAGATACAGTCATGTGCTACATAACTTTGAGGTCAACAACAGACCAAATATACCACAGTGCTCCCATAAGATTATACTGGGCCGGGCACGGTAGCTAAAAATACAAAAATAAGCTGGGTGTGGTGGCATGCACCTGTAATCCGAGCTATTTGGGAGGCTGAGGCACAAGAATTGCCCGAACCTGGGAGAGAGAGGTTGCAGATCGCATCACTGCCCTCCAGCCTAGGCAACAGAAAGAGACTCTGTCTCAAAACAAAACAAAACAAAACAAAACAAAACAAAATCATGCTGGGACCGGTGGCCCGCGTCTGTAATCCCAGCACTTTGGGAGGCTGAGGCGGGCAGAGCATAAGGTCAGGAGTTCAAGACCAGCCTGGTCAACACAGTGAAACCTCGTCTCTACTAAAAATACAAAAAAAAAAAAAAAAAAATTAGCTGGGCACGGTGGCCTGCGCCTGTAGTCCCAGCTACTCGGGAGGCTGAGGCAGGAGAATGGCGTGAACCTGGGAGGTGGAGCTTGCAGTGAGCCGAGATCACGCCACTGCACTCCAGCCTGGGCGACACAGCAAGACTCCATCTAAAAATATATATATATATATATACACACACACACACACACACACACACACTCTTACATACAAATATATGTGTATATATAAATATATATATAGCACATACAATCACATACAGTACATAATAGTTGATAATAATAAATGTTACTGGTTTATATATATATATTACGCTTTACATTTTATCTTTATTTTGACTATATGCCTCCTTATTAAAAAAAAGTTAACTGTAAAATAGCCTCAGGTGAGCCCTTGGGGAGGCATTCCAGAAGAAGGCATTGTTATCACAGCAGATGACAGCTCTGTGCATTCCTGCCCCTAAAGACCTCCCACTGGGACAAGCTGCAGAGGTGGAAGACAGAAATATTGATGATCCTGATCCTGTGTAGGCCTAGGCTAATGTGTTTGTGTTTTAGTTTTTAACAAAAAGTTCAAAAAGTATAAAAAATAAAATTTAAAAATATAAAAACGCATATAGAATAAGACACAAAGGAAATATTTTTGTACAATGTGTTTGTGTTTTAAGCTTACTGCTATTACAAAAGAGTCATAGTTAAAAATATACATAAAAATTATAGGCCAGACGCGATGGCTCAAGCCTGTAATCCTAGCACTTTGGGAGGCCGAGATGGGCAGATCATGAGGTCAGGAGTTCAAGACCAGCCTGGCCAACATGGTGAAACTATATATATAGTTTATAAAGCAAAAAGTTGGGCCAGGTGTGGTGGCTCACACCTATAATCCCAGTACTTTGGGAGGGTGAAGTGGGTGAATCACCTGAGGTCAGGAGTTTGAGACCAGCCAGGCCAACATGGCGAAACCCCGTCTCTACTAAAAATAAAAAATTAGCCAGGTGTGGTAGCAAGTGTCTGTAGTCCTGGCTACTCAGGAGGCTGAGGCAGGAGAATCGCTTGAACTCGGGAGGCTGAGATTGCAGTGAGCCGAGATCACACCACTGTACTCCAGCCTCGGTGACAGAATGAGACTCCGCCTCAAAAGAAAAAAAAAAGTTAGAGTAAGTTAAGGTTAATTTACTACTGAAGAAAGAAATCTTTTTTTTTTTTTTTAAATAAACGTAGTATAGCCTAAGTAGATACTGTTTACAAAGTCTACAGTAGTGACAGTAATGTCCTAGGCCTTCACACTCTCTCACCACTCACTCACTGACTCACCCAGAACAACTTGAGGTCCTGCAAGCTCCATTCATGGTAAGAGCCTTCTGCAGGTGTTCCATTTTAAATCTTTTATGCAGTATTTTTACTGTACCCTTTTCCTGTTTATATATGTTTAGATATGGAAATCCTTACCATTGGCTGTTATCCCAGCACTTTGGGAGGCCAAGGCGGGCAGATCACAAGGTCAGGAGTTCGAGACCAGCCTGGCCAATGTGGTGAAACCCTATCTCTACTAAAAGTACAAACATTAGCCAGGCGTGGTGGCAGGTTCCTGTAGTCCCAGCTACTCAGGAGGCTGAGGCAGGAGAATCACTTGAACCCAGGAGGTGGAGGATGCAGTGAGCCAAGACTGCGCCACAGCTCTCTAGCCTGGGCGACAGAACAAGACTCTGTCTCAAAAAAAAGAAAAAAGAAAGAAATTCTTACCACTGTGTTACAATTGCCTACAGTATTCAGTAGCTACATGGTGTGCAAGTTTATGTCCAAGGGGCAAAAAGCCATACCATACAGCCTAGGTGTGCAGTAGGTTGTAACATCAAGGTTTGTGGAAATATATTCTGTGATGGTAGCACAATGATAAAATTGCCTAAGAATACATTTCTCAAGATGTATTCTCATTGTTAAGTGACGAATGACTGTAATCTGAAACTGACAGAAAAGATGCAAGGAGGCAGGGAGTAGGGGCTCATGCTTGTAATCCTGGCACTTTGTGGGGCCAAGACAGGTGGATCACTTGAGGTCAGGAATTTAAGACCAGCCTGGCCAACTGGTGAAACCCCGTCTCTACTAAAAATACAAAAAGTAGCCAGGCGTTGTGGCACAGCCCTGTAATCCCAGCTACTTGAGAGGCTGAGGCAGGAGAATCGCTTGAACCCAGAAGGCGGAGATTGCAATAAGCCGAGATTGTGCCACTGAACTCCAGCCTGGGCGACAGTGGGAGACTTCATCTCAAAAAAAAAAAAAAAAACCAAAAGCAAGGATAGCTAATAACTAATTCCTGAATTCCCCTTACCCAGTCTCACCAACTGTTAGCACTGTTAACGTTCTGCCACATTTCTTTATCATTACTGCTCTATCTTGGTCTCTCTCTCCATATGCATAGATACAGATATAGATAGGTAGATATGCATAATATATACAGATATATATTTATTTTTATATATTATGCACCTGTATTTTTTTCCTTGAACCATCTGTAAGTTATATTCATTGTGCCCCTATACTCTTAAATGGTTCCCCAAACCAAGGACACTCTCCTACACAACTGTATTGCAATTATCCAAATCAGAAAATGTAACATGGGTATGATACTAGTATCTATTCTACAGGCCTTGTTTAAATATCACAAATTATTCCAATAATGTGCTTTATCTCCATTTTTTTTTTTTTCTGGCTCAAGATCCAATCCAGAATCACTTATTACAGTCAGTGATGATGCTTCTTTAGATGCAGTAAGTTACAGCACTACTTCCCTTTAAGGACTTGTTCATAGACTAAAGACTCCACCCATAATCATCTGATATTATGGTGCTGGTACAAAATAATCACAAAGGAAAAATTTCAATTTATAGGACAACTCAAATTATGTTTTTCTTCCTTTCATGGGATAGGAAAGAGTGTATGGATAGGCCACAGTAAAACATCATGAAAAATGTGGCGCTTATCAACTAGGCAGTTTGTTTATTGGGTCCATGTCTAATGCTAATGCTACTAAGGTTTCAGGCAGTGGGAGAAACCCAGTGGTCTGTCCTAAGGCCAAAGACTGGGCTCTTAGTTTCAGCCGCCATCCATGTCTTTGCTACCGCACAGAAAGAGGGCTAAATATGGAGCACAGGTATTCCATAGGCACATTAGGCAACAGCACCAGGGAACACACTCAGAATCCTTGTACCCTGGTGGGCCATTCTGTGATGGAAGCACACTGGATAACTCAAGATCTCACTTAGGTATAAAACAAACAAGCTTTTCGACCGGTGATGACAAACTCTGGGTTTTGGATTGAGGATGAGAGGTTTGTTTTCTTCTCTGACCAGTCCTAGTCCATTATTTTTGGAGGCCTCATGTAAAATTACCTTTTATAAGGTTGGTCAACTTAGATATCATTCTTTTATTTCATTGCAACAGGAAGACTAGTTAGGCAACTCTGCTATCCTAACCTTATGAATGTCACTTTGTCAGGCTAAGTTGTGCACCTTCTAACTTGATTCACAAAACAATGAAAGTAGAATCTAGGAAAATTGGAGTAAGTTTTTATGGAAGGGTGGACTGTATCATCGAAGACCTGCAGGCAGGACCACAGAGAAGTACAAATGGTACTCTAGAAATTAAAAATGGGTGTCAGATATTATCCTGTGAATGTATGAAGGAAGACGATGTTTATAAAGAATGCTTTTCATTTGCTGTCACAGGCACTGCCATATTGAAATTCCCCCATTAATTAGTAGGCCAACTTTAAACTGACACTT
>NW_012104632.1:1059316-1063488 GCF_000951045.1 Mandrillus leucophaeus
GTAAACCATCTTAAGTGAATTAAGTTCCACAGTTCATATGGTTTCCTCCAAATATTGCAACTCTTCTACAACGGTTAGCATGTCAGGAGGAAAAGCCACAAAATACATTCAATATCTTTTATGGCAAGGTGACCCGAAATAAAATTTTATGTAGTCAAGGATTTCTGATAGTTCTTTATCCATAGCTTTCCTCTCACTCTGTAGCAGTGATGATTGAAACCCGATGTGTACTGCAAAAAAGGGCTATAAATCTTTTTATGTACAAATAAAACAGTAGCCATTAAATTTTGCTATGATGTCTGAGTAGATATTCAGCATGAAAACATGATAAAACAACTGTAAACTGATTGTGATCAAATGTAATTACAATGACTTGTCTCCAATGAATGACATGAACTAAATACAGTCACAGACTTCTCCAAAATTACTTTGGGCAAAGAACCAAGAGAACACTATATCCTTTCTTCACTAAAGGCATTTTGCCAAATAAATCGCAAACACACAAGCTTTAATAACCACTGCCAAAAAAGCACTTGGGAACTCATTATGGAAACGTTTAAAACACACACAGACACAGACACAGACACACGTGCACTCATATTTAATAAAAACTCTTCCTCTATATTAATATAATTTTACTGAAAAAGCCACGTGTTTTGAGATTTTTAATTGGTGCTCCCCAGAAGTAAATCCAAGGAGTGATAGGAAATTACAAGCTTTTTTTTTTTTTTTTTTTTTTTTTTTAAATCTCAAAGTCAATGTATTTGGCTGCCGTTTCTGGCATCCTTATCTTGGAGAGGCTACAAGAAAATCTACTTGGATGTTTTTATGCAGCTAAAAGTAAACAATGATCTGGATTCTGAAATAATCCAATCTTTTCAATAAGCCAATGCAGGTAGATGCTCTCTCTCATTCTCTGCCCTTTTTGAGGTGACTTATTGCATTACCTACAGGAACAGAAAAAATAAAAATGGCCATATACACAGGAGTCACATTCAGCAGTAATTATGGCTGACACAGGTCTAAGAACCTAAGGACCTAGGAAAGAAAAGCGGACAATTTGTGCTCTCAACTCTACTTTTCAACTTTTGTCCATTTTTGTTGTTGTTGTTGTTGTTTTATTTTGTTTTTTAACCTCTAGTCCTGAAATTGTGGCAGTATTTATCTATACAACATTTGGGAATATTATTAAGAATGAAGGGCTGGGCGCGGTGGCTCATGCCTGTAATCCCAGCACTCTGGGAGGCTAAGGCAGGTAGATAACCCGAGGTCAGAAGTTCGAGACCAGCCTGACCAACATGGAAAAACCCCGTCTCTACTAAAAATACAAAATTAGCTGGGCGTGGTGGGGCATGCCTGTAATCCCAGCCACTTGGGAAGCTGAGGCAGGAGAATCACTTGAACCCGGGAGGTGGAAGTTGCGGTAAGTGCCCTGAACATGGGCACTCCTCAATACCCATTGGGCACATGGATGAAGGACCGCTAAAGATCCCATGCGCCCTTCCCCTGACAATAACTTTAAGGGTTAAGGGCATAAATTTTTGCCACACAGATTTCCAAACAAAATGAACAGTGGAGAAAAATGAGGTAAAATGTTATTGTCGCTGCTTAATATATATTTTTTGAGATAGGGTCTTGCTCTGTTCCCCAGGCTGGAGCATGATCACAGCTCACTGCAGCCTCAACCTCCTGGGCTCAAGTGATCTTCACACCTCCCGAGAAGCTGGGACTATAGGCACACACCACCACGCCTGGCTAATTTTTTTTGTTTTTTGTTTTTTTGTAGAGATGGGATTTCACCATATTGCCCAGGCCGGTCTCGAACTCTAAGGCTCAAGCGATCCACTTGCCGAAGCCTCCCAAAGTGCTGGAATTATTGGTGTGAGCCACCATGCCCAGCCCTGTATAATATTTATTATAGCCCTGAAATACACTAGGTGACAGAGAAGAGAGACTCTCAATTCCATGTCTTGTGGATGTTTAGATACTTATACTCACCCAGTAAAGAAAAACTGACAGGCAGCTAGGCACAGTGGTGCATGCCTGTTGTCTCAGCTACTCTGGCGGCTGAGGTGGGAGGATCACTTGAGCCCAGGAGTTTGCGGTTGCAGTGAGCTATGACTGCAACATTGCACTCTGGCACTTCAGCCTGGGTAACAGAGTGGGACCCTATCTCAAAAAAAAAAAAAAAAAAAAAAAAAGAAAAAAAGAAAGAAAGAAAGAAAAAGAAATTCCCAAAGAAAAAGATTCCAGGAGTCACCTACAGTGTATCTATTCTTCCTTGAGAAGGGCTCTAACAAGAGGGATGACAGCTAATAACAATACGGCTATGTATAAAGGAACTGTATCATCGTCAAAAAGACGTGAGACGTACCCATCACTCAAGAATCACCCAGGAGGCCTGTAGTGCCTGCCTCAGAGGTGACACCCTAAAGGAGATGGTGAAGGGTGGAGTGAGTGTGAGGACGTGAGAAGGGGACTGTGTGCTTGGGAGGGAGGTGCGCAAGTCGGGGACGTGAGTCCAGGCACAAGGGCAGTCTCTCACACATGCCTTCTAACCTACCAGTTTGAGTCCCTGTCACCTACTAGGAGGACTTTTGCAGTACCATTTTTTGTTTGTTTCCTTTCTTTCTTTTTTTTTTTTTTTTTTGAGAAAGAGTATTGCTCTGTCACCCAGGCTGGAGTGCAATGGCATGATCTCGGCTCACTGCAACCTCTGCCTCTTAGGTTCAAGCGATTCTCCTGCCTCAGTCTCCCAAGTAGCTGGGATTACAGGCATGCACCATCACACCTGGCTAATTTTTATATTTTTAGTAGAGATGGGGTTTCACCATTTTGGCCAGGCTGGTCTTGAACTCCTGACCTCAAGTGATCTGCCTACCTCGGCTCCAAAGTGCTGGGGTTACAGGTGTGAGCCACCGTGCCCAGCCTACAGTAGTTTTCTATTCTTAGCTCTTCTGTTTCAGTCTCTCCCTTGCCTTCACCAAGCCCTTAAATATATTTTGTCCACGGCTACAGAGCAATCTCCTTAAAGTGCAATCATACCCTCCCCTTATCAAACACTTTCAGTAGCAACTCCCTGCTCAGTTCAAACTCTTTGGCCTGCAGTAGGGAAGACAAACATTATACGAGAAAACAAAAAACAAAAATGGACAGACTGTGATAAATGCCATTAAGGAAAGAAACAGGATGCTGTGAGAGAGAATCATGGCAGGGGGCTGAGGATAAGAGTCCTCTAATAGGATGGCAGGGAAGGCTTTAGGGCCTCAAGAGGAGAAGGAGCCAGCTACAGAAAGAATCCAGCAGCAGAACCAGCTAGTGCAACAATCCTGGGGCAGGAACTAGCTCGCTGCATACTGCAGGTACTGAAAGGAGACCGGTGTGTCACAAGGGCAGAGGACAAGGGAGAGAGTAGCACAAGATGTTGCTGGAGAGGTCAGCAGGAGCCAGCAATGCAGGGCTTCGGTGGCCACAGTAAGGAGGAGGGATTGTATTCCAAGTTCAATGGGATATTTTGAAAGATACGTAGGAAGGTGACCATGATCTGATTCTCTGGCTTGCTGTTTGAAGAACAGAAGAGGAGCAAGCATAAAGTAAAGACCATGGAAAATACTGACATGTTTCATGGCCC
Organism: Mandrillus leucophaeus; assembly: GCF_000951045.1. Classification (NCBI taxonomy): domain Eukaryota; kingdom Metazoa; phylum Chordata; class Mammalia; order Primates; family Cercopithecidae; genus Mandrillus; species Mandrillus leucophaeus. Next base: position 1,062,948 of record NW_012104632.1, read on the forward strand.
AGTATTCCCAAGGAGCAGAGACCTTCCATGGGCGGAAGGTCGAGCTGAATGGTAGAAAAGGACCACGGAAGGTCTAGCTAAGATCAGGGGGTCAATTTTGAAATTAAATCGTATTTTTGTTGTTGCTGTTGTTTTGGCCAAAAATAAATTGTAAAATTCAAAAAAGTCAGTAATAGAGGAAATGTTCACAAATATGAAATGTTACAACATTCTTGTTTTTCATTTGGATAGTTGAAAGAAGGGCAGAGCAGAGATTCCTAAATCCTAAAACAGGCCAGTAGATGCCTGTTTTTAGAGCATGTGTCGAGAAACCGCAGGTAAGTTTTGTTTTAGGCAACATAAACAAGTTTTGTCTCAGGAAACTGCCGTGGGAAATTCCATGTAAGGCAACTTGGATGGCGAAGAACTTCTTAAATTTAATTTTTAGTTTTTTTACAGACAGGGTCTCGCTATTTTGCTCAGGCTGGACTGCAGTGACTATTCATAGATGCAATCATAGCTCACTATAGCCTCAAACTCCTGGGCTCAGGTGATCCTCCCA
>NW_012104632.1:1063963-1067219 GCF_000951045.1 Mandrillus leucophaeus
CGATGTTTATAAAGAATGCTTTTCATTTGCTGTCACAGGCACTGCCATATTGAAATTCCCCCATTAATTAGTAGGCCAACTTTAAACTGACACTTCCCATGAAAACACTAGCCAGTTTTCAAAGTTGTGAATGCAAAAGCTTCCAGCACAAATACTGAAAAGTACAAACTGAGCATCCTAAATGTTTATATTAACTATTGCCCCAAGAAGATAACATGGTCATTTAATATTATTTAATGCCTAAGCACAGGCATTAGACAGTAACATACATGGCTCTTTAGGATGCTGTTTCTCACATCAGGACCTAGTTGGCCAAACGTTTTCTTTGAATGATGTTTAATAACGTGCACCTGGAAATCTGAGGGCAGCTGTGGTATTTTCTATGTAATTAATAGCTAGAGGAATCCATAGAAATGCTTTTCTTCCCATTTCTACCAGACATTTCCCTCCCACCCTCTCCTTCCCATTTTGGAAAGGGAAGAAATATGGCTTATATAAAGTGGATTGTGGTTACTCATTACATGACATTTGGACAGATGTGTCATTTGCAGATATAACAGGTCTGTGCTTCACCACCCCCTACATAATTACTCAGATCACCATCTGAGGAGCTGTAAGGGTGATTCACAAGGAAAAAGAAAGTCCCAGCACAGTGGAGATCTGAGTTACACTGGGAAACAGAAACACAGATTCCCCAAGTAAGGAACATGGACGCTGAATACCCTAAAAGGTCACGTTAAAGAGGAGTTCTGGGACATTAAGAGCATTTCTTGAGGCCCAAAAGTTCGATTCTCCTTTTTAAACATGTATCTAGGGCAGAATTTAATTACCTTATACAATTTTGGTACAATTAGCTTATACAATTTTTCTTTTTTTTTTTTTTTTTTACAGAGTCTCGCTCTGTCGCCCAGGCTGGAGTGCAGTGGCGCTATCTCGGCTCACTGCAAGCTCCGCCTCCCGGGTTCACACCATTCTCCTGCCTCAGCCTCCCGAGTAGCTGGGACCACAGGCGCCCACCACCGCGCCCAGCTAACTTTTTGTATTTTTAGTAGAGACTGGGTTTCACCGTGTTAGCCAGGATGGTCTCATCTCCTGACGTGATCCGCCCGCCTTGGCCTCCCAAAGTGCTGGGATTACAGGTGTGAGCCACCGCGCCCAGCCTATACAATTTTTCTAATGAGCAATATATTAGAAATACAAACAAGTTAAAATATTTTGAGTGAGAAAAACAATGGTTGCATAAGTGTCCAGCACATACTAGGTCCTCAATAAATATCTAGTCAGTGAATAAATGCTAACAGAATTATCCTGTACTTTCTGGAATTCTTTTGTTTGCTTTTTTTTTTTTCTGTATTTTCCATTTTTAAAGAGTTAACCTAAATTAAAATATCAGGAGACTGAAATATTTCACGCTCTTTCTGCCTACCTTTTCTTTAATTATATAAAAGATGATTGTAACAAACCCACAATGTAAGTCTCCTCAAACAAAAAAGATAATAATACTTTCCTGATTTCAGTTTGGTTGCAGAAAAAAAGGCAAATTGGTGCATAATTAACAATTTGTTGGTGTAAATTCATCTGCATCTTTTAATTGGTGTTAATTAGATTAGGACTAAAATTTCTTTAATCCTCTATCTTGCCTTTTTTGATGCAAACTAATTTTCTCAGCTGGATATCAAAGTTTCCCATTAATTACACTTTTCTAAAGGGAGCTTCTTCAACAATGTAGACTCAAACATATAGACCAAGAGCAGATTTCAGCAGAGCTTGGAATCAACCTTTTGGGAAAAATAAGGCATGGTGAGAAGTGACACTTAGGAGATAACTAGTGAATTTACCCAAATTCACTGGTGAATCAAGGCTTCCACAATTAGCAAATCAGGGACTGTCTGATACATGAGAGCCTCCAGCATTTGGTAGCTGTAAATAACACCCTGTAACACAACTCTGCCACAGTGCAGATGTTAGAGCAGACCTTCTGAAACAACAATGACAAAATGTTCAGCCGTATGGTTAAGAAGACAACTTGCTTTTAAATCTCAACAATATTGATAACGCCGTTGCCTTTTACTCTACATCACCCAGGGGCCATTCATAATGCTGGCATGGCTATTTCCAGTGGAAAACACGTGCAACGTAAACCATCTTAAGTGAATTAAGTTCCACAGTTCATATGGTTTCCTCCAAATATTGCAACTCTTCTACAACGGTTAGCATGTCAGGAGGAAAAGCCACAAAATACATTCAATATCTTTTATGGCAAGGTGACCCGAAATAAAATTTTATGTAGTCAAGGATTTCTGATAGTTCTTTATCCATAGCTTTCCTCTCACTCTGTAGCAGTGATGATTGAAACCCGATGTGTACTGCAAAAAAGGGCTATAAATCTTTTTATGTACAAATAAAACAGTAGCCATTAAATTTTGCTATGATGTCTGAGTAGATATTCAGCATGAAAACATGATAAAACAACTGTAAACTGATTGTGATCAAATGTAATTACAATGACTTGTCTCCAATGAATGACATGAACTAAATACAGTCACAGACTTCTCCAAAATTACTTTGGGCAAAGAACCAAGAGAACACTATATCCTTTCTTCACTAAAGGCATTTTGCCAAATAAATCGCAAACACACAAGCTTTAATAACCACTGCCAAAAAAGCACTTGGGAACTCATTATGGAAACGTTTAAAACACACACAGACACAGACACAGACACACGTGCACTCATATTTAATAAAAACTCTTCCTCTATATTAATATAATTTTACTGAAAAAGCCACGTGTTTTGAGATTTTTAATTGGTGCTCCCCAGAAGTAAATCCAAGGAGTGATAGGAAATTACAAGCTTTTTTTTTTTTTTTTTTTTTTTTTTTAAATCTCAAAGTCAATGTATTTGGCTGCCGTTTCTGGCATCCTTATCTTGGAGAGGCTACAAGAAAATCTACTTGGATGTTTTTATGCAGCTAAAAGTAAACAATGATCTGGATTCTGAAATAATCCAATCTTTTCAATAAGCCAATGCAGGTAGATGCTCTCTCTCATTCTCTGCCCTTTTTGAGGTGACTTATTGCATTACCTACAGGAACAGAAAAAATAAAAATGGCCATATACACAGGAGTCACATTCAGCAGTAATTATGGCTGACACAGGTCTAAGAACCTAAGGACCTAGGAAAGAAAAGCGGACAATTTGTGCTCTCAACTCTACTTTTCAACTTTTGTCCATTTTTGTTGTTGTTGTTGTTGTTTT
>NW_012104632.1:1071574-1074332 GCF_000951045.1 Mandrillus leucophaeus
GCCCCGCTCTTTTTTTTTTTAAGATGGAGTTTTGCTCTGTCGCCCAGGCTGCAGTACAGTGGCACGATCTCAGCTCACTGCAACCTCCGCCTCCCAGGTTCAAGCAATTCTCACACCTCAGCCTCTTGAGTAGCTGGGACTACAGGTACACACCACCATGCCCAGCTAATTTTCATATATTTTTAGTGTTTGGCCAAGCTGGTCTCAAACACCTGGCTTCAAGTGATCTGCCTGCCTCGGCCTTCCAAAGTGCTGGGATTATAGGTGTAAGCCATGGCACCCAGCCTGTACCCAGCTCTTAAAGTATCATTTATACACATGGAAATTTCTAACAGGCCCCTCGCTAAAACAATAGAATGAAAAAATATGCCTATAAGGAAACTTAACAGATTGAGTAAGCCCAACTGCAAAACTCGTCTTGCAGTTCTAGGAACCCTGTCACTAATCATGAGATATATGCTGTGTGGGGTGCAGAACACTGCATCTCATTCGTGAGTAACAGCTCTTAAAAGCTAAAAATAGCAATCTTCATGGGGAATGAAAAAGAAAATTTACAATATCCATGTGATTGAAGGTAGGCTCTCAGTAAATTAAGAAATCTTTTCAGAGGTAAAGAAAATGAAATAATGATTTGAAACCACCACCCAACTCTACATTTCCTATTTGGAAAGCTAAGGTTCTTTGGAATATCTAACTTTTTCAAGGCTTATGACACCCTCCCCCACATCCCACCTCTCCCCTCTCTCCAATTCTTAAAAAAAATGACCGCATAATGTGCTTGTGGAGTTTTTGCAAATGGCTAGAGAAGGCTCTGGAAGGAAGAAAGGACAAGCGCGAATTCTTCACATGTCTCCATGCCCCTAATGCCTCACTCCCCATTCAAAGCTGAGGACCTGGCCAGGCATGGCAGCTCACACCTGTAATCCCAGCACTTTAGGAGGCCGAGGCAGGCGGATCATGAGGTTGAGAGATCGAGAGCATCCTGGTCAACATGGTAAAATCCCATCTCTACTAAAAATACAAAAAAATTAGCGGGGCATGGTGGCACATGCCTGTAGTCCCAGCTACTTAGGAGGCTGAGGCAGGAGAATTGCTTGAACCCAGGAGGTGGAGGTTGCCGTGAGCCGAGATCGCGCCACTGCACTCCAGCCTGGTGACACAGCGAAACCCCGTCTCAAAAAAAAAAAAGCTGAAGACCTATAAAGGTACCCTTAGATCTGCCCACACTTCTTCGGGATCTGCCTCCTGCCTTCCTCCCTCCCAGAACCAGCTTGTCCTGCCCCGGAGTCCCTAGTGAATTTGGCTTCTGCGCTCTTCACCTAGATTAACACCTTGATTCAACCATATCATGGCCTTGGAGTGTGGTTTCATCCCTTCATCCTATTTTCTGGATTGGCTCCAGCACCTTGGACCTGGCCAGGCCACCCCCAGCTTGGCATCCCAGAAGCTGGGCAGGCTGGGGTTGCTGTGCTGTTGTGCCATCCTCATGCCCAGGGAGGGGATTTAGACATCAGCAGTGAGGAGTGATAGTTCTCTTTTTTCTTCTATCTACCAAAATATATTCATCTTGTTCAAATAGCCAATATCTTTTTTTTTTTTTTTTTTTTGAGATGGAATTTCACTCTGTCACCCAGGCTGGAGTGCAGTAGCATAATCTCAGCTCACTGTAACCTCTGCCTCCCACGTTCAGGTGATTCTCTTGCCTCAGCCTCCTGAGTAGCTGAGATTCACAGGCAACTGCCATCTCACCCAGCTAATTTTTATATTTTTAGTAGAGATGGGTTTTCGCCATGTTGGTCAGGCTGGTCTTGAACTCCTGGCCTCAAGTGATACACTCCCCTCGGCCTCTGAGTGCTGGGATTACAGGCGTGAGCCACCATGCCCAGCCACCAGTGTTCTATTAAAGATTTTTTTAAAAAACTTTTTAAGGCAAGGGCTCACTCTGTTGCCCAGGCTGGAGTGCAGTGGCATGATCTTGGATCACTGCAACCTCTGCCTCCTGGGCTCAAACGGTCCTCCCACCTCAGCCTCCCAAGTAGCTGGGACTGCAGGCACCTGCCACCACACATGGCTTTTTGTATTTTATGTAGAGACAGGGTTTCACCATGTTGCCCAGACTGTTCTCCAACTCCTGACCTCAATCAATCCTCCCACCTCGGTCTCTTAAAGTGCTAGAATTACAGGTGTGAGCCACTATGCCCAGCCTCCAATGTTCTGTTGAAGATGAAGATTCATTTTTGCTCCTCATCTTTTCATACCTAATTACTTGGCAAGCCCTAATAAAAAATGATGGGCAAACCTTTCTCAGGTGACCAGAAAATTCTTCAAATGCATCTATCCTTTTGTTCTAAAGCAGAACATTTGCCAACTGGAATATCAGAAAGATTTGTGTTTTTAGAGGGAATCAGGTGAGTGTGAAATGAGTTGACTAGTAAAATTTAAGAAAGAATGTTTATTTTGACTATTAGAAATATCTAACTGAATCCAAAAAAGTAGGAAATTTGTTTTTTAGATAATATCAAATGTATTCCATAACTTCATCAAAATAATTTTCAATGCAGGCACCACAAGTTGCTTCCCTTAAAATGTTCAATTGTACTCTGTAAACACCCAAAACTACTAGGAAATTGAGGCCAGTAGACACCCTTTCTCTCTGTCTTACTGATTACACAGAATCCTAAACCTGCCACAGAGTTAGATGCAGGTGGTCTCTCCACTCTTCTAGCAATTGTTTATTTTCTAAAAAAAAAAAAAAAAA
>NW_012104632.1:1074382-1092438 GCF_000951045.1 Mandrillus leucophaeus
CCTATTTTCTGGATTGGCTCCAGCACCTTGGACCTGGCCAGGCCACCCCCAGCTTGGCATCCCAGAAGCTGGGCAGGCTGGGGTTGCTGTGCTGTTGTGCCATCCTCATGCCCAGGGAGGGGATTTAGACATCAGCAGTGAGGAGTGATAGTTCTCTTTTTTCTTCTATCTACCAAAATATATTCATCTTGTTCAAATAGCCAATATCTTTTTTTTTTTTTTTTTTTTGAGATGGAATTTCACTCTGTCACCCAGGCTGGAGTGCAGTAGCATAATCTCAGCTCACTGTAACCTCTGCCTCCCACGTTCAGGTGATTCTCTTGCCTCAGCCTCCTGAGTAGCTGAGATTCACAGGCAACTGCCATCTCACCCAGCTAATTTTTATATTTTTAGTAGAGATGGGTTTTCGCCATGTTGGTCAGGCTGGTCTTGAACTCCTGGCCTCAAGTGATACACTCCCCTCGGCCTCTGAGTGCTGGGATTACAGGCGTGAGCCACCATGCCCAGCCACCAGTGTTCTATTAAAGATTTTTTTAAAAAACTTTTTAAGGCAAGGGCTCACTCTGTTGCCCAGGCTGGAGTGCAGTGGCATGATCTTGGATCACTGCAACCTCTGCCTCCTGGGCTCAAACGGTCCTCCCACCTCAGCCTCCCAAGTAGCTGGGACTGCAGGCACCTGCCACCACACATGGCTTTTTGTATTTTATGTAGAGACAGGGTTTCACCATGTTGCCCAGACTGTTCTCCAACTCCTGACCTCAATCAATCCTCCCACCTCGGTCTCTTAAAGTGCTAGAATTACAGGTGTGAGCCACTATGCCCAGCCTCCAATGTTCTGTTGAAGATGAAGATTCATTTTTGCTCCTCATCTTTTCATACCTAATTACTTGGCAAGCCCTAATAAAAAATGATGGGCAAACCTTTCTCAGGTGACCAGAAAATTCTTCAAATGCATCTATCCTTTTGTTCTAAAGCAGAACATTTGCCAACTGGAATATCAGAAAGATTTGTGTTTTTAGAGGGAATCAGGTGAGTGTGAAATGAGTTGACTAGTAAAATTTAAGAAAGAATGTTTATTTTGACTATTAGAAATATCTAACTGAATCCAAAAAAGTAGGAAATTTGTTTTTTAGATAATATCAAATGTATTCCATAACTTCATCAAAATAATTTTCAATGCAGGCACCACAAGTTGCTTCCCTTAAAATGTTCAATTGTACTCTGTAAACACCCAAAACTACTAGGAAATTGAGGCCAGTAGACACCCTTTCTCTCTGTCTTACTGATTACACAGAATCCTAAACCTGCCACAGAGTTAGATGCAGGTGGTCTCTCCACTCTTCTAGCAATTGTTTATTTTCTAAAAAAAAAAAAAAAAAAAAGCAAGATTCTTTAAGTAGGACTATACTGCAGTCCTTTCCATAATGTCCCTATGTGTATGTGGGTGGGGAGGGGGAAACCATGACTGTTGCACACTTACAGCAGATTTACAATGAAAATGGCAAGTTATGAGTTTGATGTTCTTCCACTTGTTTACAGCATACGTGACTCCATCCTCAAGGGATGGTTACATGTGGCGTTGCTGTGGAGAAGCTGTTATAAGCTCCCACCATGTTCTACTAGAGCAGTGACTTCTGACAGTCCCCCAGTCGCCAAGACCCCCAAAGCCCCACATCTTCCAGAAGAACCTCCCAACACGATTTGCTTCTCGGCTCACTTTTGGGTCTATGTGAAGGTCACAGAACCTTAATTTAGGAGGAAAACCTCTCTAAAGCAGACCTCTAACGTGTCTTCAGTGTGTAGACACTCAGGTGGGCACAAGACATTTGGACCCGTGTTATATGCACGGTGAGAGGCATCCGCTGCCTTCCACAAGACCCCCAAGTATAGCCAGCATCACATGATCCCCAGAAAAACTAGCACAGAGCAGCCCAGATACCACCAGGAACATCTTTCAAGACAGCAGGGCATTTTTACTTTTGTTAACATAGGTGGGTTTGTCCATCTCTGGTGGCTTTTCGGGACAGTAGAAATTTTCACATTAATACTGTAAATTCTGTACCATATTTTGACACCTGCTACATCTGATTCAAATGCGGGAAAAAATACCATGTGTGCATAATGAAAAACCATTCATTTTTCCCTTTCTTATCCCAGCAGGAACAGAAAGCAATTCCAAGCCACTCTGCAAATGTATCCAAGGTTAGAGATTCGGGAGGGAGGGGCTGGCCAAGATCTTACACCCCAAATGACTGAAGCATTTCAGTAGGCTGACTGGCTTGAAATAACAATTTAAGAAAGGGGAAAAAAACCTACAGGGAAAAAAAACCCATGAGATTTGTGAGAGTTGTGGTGCAGAACAGGTTCTTTCCAGAGCCATCCCAGAGGCTTATCACACTGGAGCCCATCTTGGGCTCTGCACTGGGCGCATACCCACCAAGTCATCCCCATGCAGTGAGGGTCAGGCTGCCTAAAGCCACTCAGGTGTGTTCACAGTCAGCACTTGGCCCCTTACTGAGATCTAAGCTTGGCAAGGGCTGTACCGTGCCTGGGCGATGTCAGTGTTCACCTCCACCTTCCTGCACCAGGCCCTCCCCATCCATCCCCTCTTCCCTTAACCCGTCACTTCTCAGCCTTGCTGCCTCAAAAATATCCCAAAGCCCAAGGACCACCAGTCCTTCTTCCCCAGGTTCCTTCTAGCAAGTGGTCCTGTGTCCAAGAGGCCTCATCATTCTTCTTACTCTCCCTCAGCTCCTCCAAGTGAAACCCTCAGTAAAGCCCTCCCCAAGACATATCTTGGAAAAGATTAATCTCTCAGATTAACTGAATGAGCTCAAATATAAAAATATTTTTAAAAAACAGTAGGGTCGTTAAAGAGTGACAGATTTAAGCGCCATCTGGGCTCGCTGGTCAGGGTGGCGCGAATTCCATCAAACGGCTGAACGGTGCACGATCTGAGAATCCCATCTGTTTTATCTAACATGAATCAGTCCAACAGTTTGACCATTTTGATGTTAAGAGTTGTTTAAAGAAAACCATGGACATATAATACCTCCTCTAAACTTCTAGAATGCAAAATGTATATTTGATTATCACAAAGACAGAAATTAAGCTCGATTCAATTCTCAGAGTGTCTTCAATGAAATTCCAAATAGACTGCTTTTCATGAAATGATTATTTCCCCAGAGGAGTTCTGAGTTTTTTTTTTTTTTACCTTTGGGACCATATGCGGAGACTTTTCTTAGGGTTACTGTGTAAAAGTTTAATAATTTTTTTCAATAAAAACTATATTCATAGGATTTTGGATCTTGTAAAATAGGAAAATTTTTCATTGTCTTATATTAATTCTTCCTCCTCTGCTGCTGCCCTCAACCAAAGTATTTTTATGAAAATAATATGAAACCATTATGAAAAATATTCAAGAATATCACTTAGACAATTTTAATTATTAAGAAATATGTATTTATTTCCTTTTCTTTTTTCTTTTTTTTTTTTTTTAGCAAATAAGGTCTTTTCCTAGTTTTTATAAATTGCTTTTAACCTTTAGCACTTTGGACTGCTTCCCTGTCTTGCTGTGCTATACTAATTCTTAGAAACACTAATCAGATTTTCCTGTGCCCAATAACACAGTTCTGTTTCTGAATGTCGGCAGTGAATTGCCCCAAAACAAATACTTACGCTGCTTAATCTTTAACAAGTGGGAGAAAAAATTACTTTTAAATAAAAATATATATAACAAATATATTTTTAAATACATTTTGGCCATTTAGCGATTTTTAGAAGAAAAAAATCATATTTTAACCAAACTACTTTTTAATTGAAAAACATTCTTCTGCTATAATATTGTGATTATAATTTGTCTTAAAAATTAAGTGTTATTTTAATATTTTATTATTATGCTATAATTATGGGGCATAGTATGGTATTTTATAAACATGAAAACAAAGCAATCATAAAAAAAGATTCATCTAATTAAATACTAAAAAAAGAATTGCACATTATCAGGTGATTTTATTCTCCTGGTTTTTTTTTTTGGTCATATTTTACAGAGATCATATGGAATCAAACTAACTTCTTTGTTCCAAATTTGTGTTGTGTTTTCTAGCCATTTTACATACCAAATCTATTTCTTAAAACGATTTTCTGGCAGTAGAAAGCTGACACTATGTGGCATGTTATGAATGTGTGCATTTATTGTTTCTTCGTCTACAAAACCAGGATAATAATATCTTCCTGCAGAACTCACTCAAAGATTATATGTAATAGTGTTTATAAAAGTACATGGAAATTGTGAAGTATTATGCAAAGGTATCGTTAGTAATCATAATAGCAATTTAATATTTTTATAGAAGAAAAACTACTGAAAAAATAAAACATCCATTCTCCAAATCTCCCTTGTGATTAAATAGAGAAGCATATTTATATGGATTATTTCTAAAGCAGCATTTTGCAATTGGCTTTAAAGTATCTGCTTCAGGGAATTACAAAGATTCTAAAGAAAAATTATCTCTACATTTCACGAATTTGAAAATGCAAAAGCAAACAAATTGTCAGAAAAATTTTTTGTAACCTTTATTTTCCTAAAAGTTGCTGTAGCCAGTTCAGAATACTAAGAACATAGGAAAACTTTTGTCCAAGGCGATTGGTCTCAGAGCCGAAGAGACATCAAGCTCGACATCTATGACCACTGATTTATCTTGGTAAACGTCAGTGGTCAAGAGTTATAATTCATTTAAGTCAGTGACTAAAGCAAATGCTGGAACCACTGACTTTTTCTCTTTTTCCTTTAAGTTTATAAAACAATCACAAAAAGAGAGAAAGAACTCTTGAAAGACAAATGCTATTTACAAAGTTCTTAAGGAGAAACATTGTACTGATTATTAAAGTTTCATTAAATTTGCAGTTTTATCTCTGTCTGCATCACCTGAAACAAAATAAACGGTTCTAGCATAAGACTCCTGGTCTATTTTCCCCTCTTTCCCTTTGGTAGCCAGGCCCGTAATAAGCTCCGGGAGAGCAGGAGTAAAACGGGGTCCCTAGGGGCCCAGATTCAGTGAGGATGCAGCGGCTCAGGTTGTAGGTTGTCCTTGTGAGATGCCAGCTGGCTTCCACACAAAGGTGACTAGCTCTCTTTGTTTGTGTCTAATCCCTTTGGTTTTCTTAGTGTCCCCTAGTCATGAAGACACATACTGGACGCGTTCATCAGGTAGACACACAGTATCGATGCTTGGTCTCAACAGGCAGGCAGCATGCTGCCCACAAACTGAGGCATGTCCCCAACTCCACGGCCTGGAGTGCTCATTCAGCGGGCACACCAAAAAAGGGCTTGGTGACACTTTCTGACAAGACGGTTCTGCTGACCAGCAGTGGAATATGAGGGCACACTAGACATGGGATGGGGATGGGCAGCAATGGACCCTGTGGGTAAAGGTACCAAGCAGTTACTGTTCAGGGAGAACTACTGCAGAGACATTCTTCCTCAGCCAGGTAAAGGGGCCCTAATCAAGCAGCACAACTTGGAATGTCCAAGTTGTGCTTTTCCAGGATGTCAACTGGAAAACATTATTTATACCCATACATGGGGTATGGGTATAATCAAACGACCCCGTTTGCTCCAGTTTCAGACACTGTTCAATCAATGGATGCCTATCTTTAGGGTTTATTAAGTAGAAGGAAGTATTCCCCTCGGGGTTTACCTGAGCAGCTCACTATGAGCTAAAAGTGCTGAGTTTACACTGCTCCATTTTCATCACAGCATATTCTTTGGCAAATGATCATATTTCAAAGCCATAATTCATTAACTGCATCTCATTCCCTGTATTTGGATACATTTGAGTAATTTTATTTAACCTTGGTTTGAAGAACATATTTAGTGTCCTGCATCTAGCCTGAGTTTTTTTTTTTGTTTTTTTTTTTTTTGTTTTTTTTGTACCAGCAGTGACCATCTCGGACCTCAGCACTGTTTGAAGTCCTTGAACAGTGGCCGGTTGGGGAGTAAATATAAGCAACAAACCACATTACAAGTGAGAAGAATGCTGATAAGGGAACAAGGAAAGTTCTCAGAAAATCAGAAAAATATTTAATTCTTAATAATGTCTCATTATCCCTTACCAAAATTGGTGTAATGCTCAGTGAGAATGGGCAACTATTTTACAAATATGCTACACTTTATAAATTATTAAATTGGACAGTAGCAAAGGAAAAGTGGCATCCATTTGTCAGGTACTTTAAAATGTGACAATTTGTCAAATTTGTTACTAGTAATACTAATGAAAAAAATAAGGGTTCCTCTAAAAATATTTGTTTCTGACTCACTATAATTATTGCCTGACCCCCCCAAAAGAAAAGTTTTAAAGACTTAGAATACACAAATCTATTTTTTAAAGCATAATTCAACGAAATAGAACCAACGGTCTAATATCGATAACTAATCTGATTCTCTATGAAAGTAACTATAGGAAAGAGATACTAGAAGAGATTTAGAATCTATTTTGGCTCAAGAGAATAAATGAAATTCTACCCCTTAAAAAATTATTAATAGCTTGTGTCAGATTTTTAAAAAATAATTCTGAAAGTTAACATCTACTCAAGTTACTCAAAATCACATAGCACAATTAAATCTGTGCTGAGAGGGATCTTAAATCCAAAACTTTTAAAACTTCTGGGGCTTTTACTAAAAGCATCACAAAGTAAACGACAACCAAAGTAAACCTCTTTAAAGGGACAAAATAGCGAGGAAAGGTCAGGGAGCCAAGGGGGTCAACAAAGTCCTTCTTCCAATTTGGGGTCATTCTTCCCTCCAGCACTGATTGGTCTCCCAATAAATTCCACATTAGCTCCTCCCTTCAGCTGCGGCAGAAACACTTGAACTGCCTTCTCTCTCCACAAAAGTTTAGTTTGCTGATTGGGCCTGAAACAAAGGGATGACAGCAGGGGCACAATTTATAAGGGGGCAGGGGAGGCTGACAGGCTATTGTGCTCTGGAGGCATCCACAAGCTGTTAATTCTATTTTAACATCGTTAATAAGACTGTTAACACATCAGACTTTGTTTAGAGACCTTGAAAACATCAACAAACTATCAAATGACCCACCTGAAATAAAGTAGCAACCACTTTGGAAGCATCAAAATCATACTTTTAAAAAAAAGTCCTTAAAACATAAAGACTGAAGAAAGGAAAAAGGAAATCTATTTCCATAATGAAGACCCCAGATTCTTATGTTTAACATACTTGGAGCATCCTTATTATTACTACGATTATATAATCTTCAATCTATGGGTTTTCAAAATAAAAAAGTTACATTAAAATGGAATCACTTCCATGTGGATATGCACAAAGGGATGGAAAAACAAATACACAGGTTTAAAAAGACATTTAGAGTGAATAACTGGTCTGAGGGAGTAACAACAGTTAATTTTGCAACAGAATAGAAAAATGTTTTGATCTCACTCTTTCAAGAATTAGGAAAACAATCTATTACAAAAAAGAAGCTGTTTCATTGTACCCTCATGTTTAACTAAAAAAACTACAGTAACTGCAGTAACAGTAAAAAGTTCTAATTCATGGTTTAAGGGAACTACAATTTTCTGGAAATTCTTCTACATTTTTTTCTCTTTTTGCTTTGCTTTAGGGATTAAGGCTATTCAAAGTAAAGAGTAGTATGCTTCAAATTAAGGAGACCAAATAACTTGGTAATCAATATTCAACAATCAATATTGTTAAAGAAGAAATTATTTCGCTTAAATTTTTCGGTGTAAATGTATATTTTGTCAAAAATTTTTTTCAATTAAAATAGCATTTTTTTAATGGGATGGTCTACTAAAATCATTATAATTGACACTTAACCTATTTTTTCATTGAAAGTGAAAAACCCAAAATATATTGCAAGAAATTTGTAGTAACATTTTTTAAAAACAATTTTTTGGACACTGTATGTATCTGAAATCTAATGATAGAAAAAATCAGAAGCATTCTAGATGTGACTTAAAATACTGATTTTTTAACACACTGCAATACACATTTGTACATGTTAATTTTAAATATCCTTGCCTATGATTTAAAGAAACAATTATTCAATACTCTTACAAGTACTGGTAAGGAAAATTTTAAAACCATGATAAATTAAAATAGAATCAAATTATGTAGACGGGATATATAGCTTTTAGAACAGAGCCAAGAATTCTATCTAGGGAATATTTAAATATTTTGACTCCTTCGAGTGTGGCTGTTTGTTGGTGGCCATTGGTGGGTTAGAATTGGGGGAGTTAGTGAATGAAAAGACTAGAGACACTATTCACAAACATGGACGTTAATATGAGAACACAGGAGTATAAACTTAATGGGTAGATGCAGAGGCAACTCTAAATGCATCCCTGCATTGAACACAATACAGAGATTGTGTTCTCAACAGGTCAAACGACCAATGAGCAAACGCTGGTACAAGGCTTGGGGACTTGGGGCAAAGCACAGTCCATGAAAGCATCAATCACCACACGTTTTTAAAAGTGGAAACCGAGGCAGTTACCCTGAAGGATGACCGACGGAGGAATAATATTTGGCTACCACTGTTCAATCGCCTTTCCCAAACACAATGCTGTGCTTGTTTCTCCGGCTTCCTGCAATCTTTCATGTTTTAGATACACACATTTCAATCCAAGTATTTCAGTTGCCATAACAACTTCATAAATTTGTTCTCAGATGTCCTTTTTAATCACATCATTTAAAACAAGCTGGATGTGTCGCTGAGTGCCTCAATTTATTCCATTCGCACCTAGCTCCTGAGGAGTCTGGCATTTGTTTCTTTTTCTCTAAGAAGCTCAAACACCTGAAAATAACATCACTATCTCCTCTCTGTCTCCATAGGCAAGGGAAGTTTTTTTAAAAATGCGTGTGTGGCCTTATTATTAAGTTTTTAAAATCCAGGTGATATGATGCCCAGAAATCACCCCCTGGTTCACAGAAGAGAGACTGCTAACGCTACCAAGGTCTGTGCAGCAGGCCCCTGCCCAGAGAATGCTGCTTTATTTCCACATATCAATTATTTATGCCGCCAAACAGGTTTATGATAGAATCCTAGTGGTTTTAATTGGCTTCCGGTGACTATTACTATATAATACCTTTAAAATATCATCTACCTTATGATGGGAAAATAAAACTATGCCAATATGTAAGTTTCAACGGCATGCATTAATTTTTAAACTACTCCCGGATGTTTTAGGATTCCATGCCAATAAAGAATAGGGCCTAGTATTCCTGGCATCATTAAATAAATGACTTTTGCCAACATCAACAAGCAAACAATAGAAAACAGGACTCCACCAACAAATGAAAAGGGGGTGTCAAAAAATTCAAGCCTGGCTTTTTGCATATGTAGTGAAATTGAAGGCACTTCCTCAGCAAGTATTGAAATGCACAGATAAGAACACAAAAGGCCTTGAAGTGGTTTGAAGGGTCACAATTTGCTATTAAACACAGCAGATGGAAACCTGTGAAAGTCCACTTAACTGAACTTTTGAAAGCTCCCGTGTAAAATCAAGAGTCACACACAAGTTAGGGCAATCACTGATGCTACAGTTTTGCTTTTTGAATTGCACTCTCAGTTTGAGGATATATACATATTACACACACACATATTTATATTTTAAGCTTAGAGGATGAGTTATTGAAGAGGAATACTAATCCCTCTGTCAGAAATTAAAATGCAAAGGTGACTAGCATGCAACTAAGTACCAGCAAAGAGTAAATATTGGTTATGTTTAGGAAAGAGCATAAAAACAGATGTGATATAAAGTTAGACCTTTCACTTCAAAAAATACTAAGGAACTCATTCTTTGCCACTGGGGGAAAAATCTCTTTTAATTATGTAAAAAGTGAAGAGAAGGTAGTAGGGTTCTTTACCTTTGAATACTAAATTAGGAAACAGCAGCATCAAAGGCAGGCTTGATCTGTTTTGCCTGAAAAATTAATAGGCTTTACAAGTCCTTTGCACTGGAGTCTAGAATTGCAAAAAAAAAAAAAAAAAAAAGAGGCTCTGGTGACACCAACAGTCCCAGGAACAAAATGCAGCTGTGGAGGCGGGTTGGGGGTTGGGAGAGGAGTTTTTGTTGTTTGGTTTTGGGGGATTTTTTTTTTACTTTTCTTTAATCAAAATGGATAAACCCGGCTGCCGAAACTCCGCAGAGGACCTGCTCTGCCCAAGGCTTCCTCCCCACCCCGCCCCCTTGTTCCTGTCCACACCCCGCCCCGCTGCCTGTCGCCAAGGCCTGTCGCCGGGGTGGAGGGCCCGGCCACCCCAACTCCCCGGTTTCAAAGCGCAGAGAGTTGAAAGGAGGGGAGGCCGGCGTGGGCGAGAGGGACACCGGAGGAAAGGCCTTAGTCAGAGTCCCCGGCGGCCTCGGGGTTTCGCGCTGGTCCCCTCCTGGTCCCTCCTGGAAGTGCGAGGCAGACCCCGCGCTTCGCAGCGGAAACTTTCCGGGAGCCTGGAAGACTTGTCACCCGGCCCGCGCTCTCTGCAGCAGCGGCAGGAGGGCTGAAAGTGGTGATTACTATCGACAAACCTAAAATTCTTTCTCTTGAGAGCTCCCACACTTTTCACCCCGAGTGGGCCTGCGGATGAAGCTGCTGGTGCCAAAAAGGGTAGGAGGGGCGCCGTGGCCGTCCCCTGCCGGCGGCCCCTTCTGAAACCAGGCTGGTTGCTCTGCTGAGCGCACGCAAGCGGCCTTCTGCTTGCACATCGAACTGGCATCCTCGTCTTTTGTCCACGACGTCCCTGCGCCCCACTCCTGCAGCCGAGAGGGACTGGGGCACCAGCGGGCAGGGAGGGCTGGGGCGCCCCGCCAGGGCAATAGCAGAAAACCCCAAAGGCAGGGCGAGGAGGGCACGGGCTTGGGTTCTGCCCGGTACTGCGAGGAAACATGGAGACTCAGGGCGAGCAGCTCCCAAGGAAGCCGACTTGGCTTCGGTTCCTGGGAAAAGCGGATCAAGAAACTCGCTGAAGACCACTATTTACAGATGAGCCAAAGCAGAGCTGCTTAATTCACTCAATAACAAATCTTAATTGCTCAAAACAAAGCAGCTAAGTCTCTTTAGAGTGCTTCAAAGGCCCTTCACATTGTAACTTGCAGTATAAAATGTATGCAATATTTCCTAAAAAGAAAAAAATTCAGAATCAAGGATAAAGTTAGAACTTTACCTTAATCTTCTTTTAGAGTTTAATTTTTTCCCCATCTCCCCCTCCAATTAGGTCAAAATTTAGATGTTATTACGATCTAACTACAATCTGTTTATTTTACTGCCTTTTTAAAAGAAAAGAGACATTTGTGCCTTAATCCTAAAAAGCCCCAAATCTGAATTTAAAAGAATAACATTACTGGACAATTATATGGAAAGTCAAGAAAGATTTTTGAAAGAACTATCAAAAGACAATATTTATATAGAATTCAAGCATTAGTGGTGAGCCTGACACAGCAAAACCATTGTATTTTCCACTAGTTTTGTTTTGCTCTATACAGCTGTGTTTTCACAGATGCAAAGCCATGTGTCTCCACCAAAAGGTTTAGCCCTCCCTTCAGATGTGAATGCGGATCAAAGGTTCAAACGCAGAAATACAAGATCCTTTTCCCTTTGGAACATGTTTTTATTTTTCTGCAGTGGCTGCAAACCAGAATTTCCATCTGTTGTCCTTCTGCAGTATACAGGTTAACCTTAACAGTGGGACTCGGAGCACTGTTATCTCAGCTAAGAAGTGCACAGATGAAGCACGTCTGCATGTACCATCAGAGCAGCTCCCCAAGATGTCCACGCAGCTAAGACAGAATTGAACCAGGCAGGAGCAGAATCCATTTTAGTTGACATACAGAAATTAATTTTCATTTCTGTGCAACATCAGAACGGATGATGAATTTCAGATGGGGTTTTGCTTTTCTACCACATGCACCTTGGTAAAGAGAACAACATCAACCATGATTTCCTATCTGTCCCCCCTCCTTCCTAGAGCCAGCAGTATGCAGTAAGACATTTTGCATTTGAATTTCATTTTGCTGAAAATTCTCTAACAATAGAAAATGATTTGATAAAACAACTCATTAATTTTAAATATCTTACAATTTACCAACCCATAATTTGGAATGGAAATTTTTTAAAAAAAACATTTACCTATTATCCTTTTAATAACTCATCCTCTCAATTTCCATTTCTTTATCAAACATACCCTCAGAGTGACTGAAGAGAGAAACAGGTTTCTCTATTACCTACTCTAAACATGGATTTACTGTCATGTAAACATTGGCTTAGGAGAACAGTAAAAATGCGGCAATGCAGCTAACAAGGTGGGAGGCTTTGAAGGTATTTCTGCCAGGTTTTTAAGGTCACTAAATGTTGAGAGAAAAATGAACTAGAGAGGAACATATATATACCTATCTGTAGAAGATCAAGAGAGGTTAGAGGGATGAATGGTGAGATGACAGATACAAAGATTTGGCTAGTTCGTGGGGAGATTTTACAGAAGCCCAAAGTGGAAAGTGCCCCGGACCCGTCTGAACACCAATGTGTGAGTGCCATCTAGTGGTCTGCCTAGAACTGCACCCTGGTTACTCCCTGACGAACATGCCACCCTAAGGTCCAGGTA
This sequence comes from Mandrillus leucophaeus, assembly GCF_000951045.1. Classification (NCBI taxonomy): domain Eukaryota; kingdom Metazoa; phylum Chordata; class Mammalia; order Primates; family Cercopithecidae; genus Mandrillus; species Mandrillus leucophaeus. Next base: position 1,087,009 of record NW_012104632.1, read on the forward strand.
AACCACCCCATTTCTCCACTGCATCCTGGCTCACTCTAGCACTCCCAACCCTCCTATCTAATTACTGTACCTTTTGTGCTCTAATTAAAAAATAAACTAAAAAACCAAAAAGCCTCAGAAAACAAAGCAGGAAGAGTGATAATCCCAAAGGTGGGGGTGGGTCTGGCAAAAGGAAAGTGGCCTGACAGGTCTCCCTGTGAGACTGGCACAGAGCTGCGCAGGGAGGCTTAAAGGGGCTGGTTCCAAGACAATAAGGAATTGTCTTGACTGCACCTGCGGACCAGAGTAAATGAATAGAGCGCCCTGCCGCCTATACATGCCCTCTCTGCCCTCAGTATGTTAACCTTTCTTGGGGGAAATAATTAGCTCAGGATAACTGGGCAATGGTTCATTCATCAATACCTCTTCCGAGGTGCTCTGTAAAGAGTCAAGTCCAATGTGATGTAGGTGGAGCTAGTGTTCGTGATGTCAGGCCATCCCTGCCATCTGACTCACGGGCACCCAGACAGGGCCACATCGTCGGCTGACAACAGGTCCCACAGGCAAGGCCCACACAGCTTCCCAGGCTTCAAATACTTGCTCTGATTGTCAGTTTCATGGCAGATCAAGCCACCAGTGTATGTGTTATTGAGTGGGATGAAAGAGGACGCCACCCCAGGCTCTGCCAAGCACACCCCCTAGCAGCACCCCTCCAGTCACCAAGGTGGCAACACAGCCTGGGAGAAAGGCCAGAGCCCACTGACTTGCATTTCTGTCCCAGCAACTAAAGGCTGCTGAGCTGTCTTCATTCCATGAGTCACACCTTTGCATGTGGGCACGTGGAAGAGCATACATCATCTTGCCAGTAACGAAATCCAACACCAGGCCTGGCACGGTGGCTCACGCCTGTAATCCCAGCACTTTGGGAGGCCGAGGCGGGCGGATCACCTGAGATCAGGAGTTCAAGACCAGCCTGGCCAACATGGTAAAACCCCGTCTCTACTAAAAATACAAAACTTAGCCGGGCATGATGGCGGGTGCCCGTAGTCCCAGCTACTTGGGAGGCTGAGGCAGGAGAATCGCTTGAACTCAGGAGGCAGAGGTTGCAGTGAGCCGAGATCATGCCACTGCACTCCAGCCTGGATGACAGAGCAAGACTCTGTCTTAAAAAAAAAAAAAAAAAAAAAAAAAAAAAAAAAAAAAAAAAAAAAAAAAAGAAATGCAAAACCCTAGTGCTGGGCCATCACTCCCATGGGTTCTTAGGCCTGGCGGGGAAGGGGATTCTTCTGATAGATCAGTCACTGCATAGGAAGAATGGACTTTGGAGCAGGTCTGGCCCAGAATCCTGGTGCTGCCAAGTGTCGGCGTATGATCCTAGAAAGGGACTTAACTCTCTGGGCCTCGTGCTTGTCCAATGTGAACAAAGGATCCTAATGCCTATCTCACAGGGCTGGCATCAGATTTAAATGTACTCACCAAGTGCCCAGCTCAGAGCTAACCACGGCGTGGGGCTCAACACATATTCACTGACTGACAGGAAAAGGGAGCTGGCCAAAGGATGATGGTGGTATGCCCAGCCATGGCAACTGCACCACGATGACTCTGTAACCACTGCTCACACTTCCCCCTGCCCATGCTAAACGAGCATGTGGGCACAGTGTGTGCTTAAGAACCTATGTTCTCAAGGGGGGCAGATCCAGGCACACAGAACTAACTTCTTACCTGTTTATCCCATGACTGTGGCCAATCTGTTTCCTCATCTGCAAAATGAGTTAAAAACAGGACCATGCTAATAAGACTGTTTTGAGGCAAAAAAGTAGGTGAAGCCCCAAATGAAGTCTGGAGCACAAGTGGTGATGTGAGTTTTGAGACATTAGCCACTGCATCTGTCCTGGTAGGATTGATATCAGCACTAGGATTTCACATTGTTACTAATATGACAAGCTTCCTATATTCCAGTCTTATCTGGTGGGCCCTGGCAAGGAGGACCCTTGGATATACATATTTTTGTGAGACGGAGTCTCGCTCTGTCGCCCAGGCTGGAGTGCTGTGGCGCAATCTCGGCTCACTGAAACCTCCACCTCCCAGGTTCAAGCAATTCTCCTGCCTCAGCCTCCCTAGCAGCTGGGACTACAGGCGCCCACCACCATGCCCAGCTAATTTTTTGTATTTTTAGTAGAGACGGGGTTTCACCATGTTAATCAGGATGGTCTAGATCTCCTGACCTCGTGATCAGCCCACCTCAGCCTCCCAGAGTGTTGGGATTACAGGCGTGAGCCACGGCGCCTGGCCTGACATTTTAGTTTTGTTAAAATGCTACTTAATCTAAAGACTGACTTACCTTTCATCTGGCACATTACTGGCTTTCAGGTTGGAGGCTATGTGCTCTGCCCACCTTCATTTTCACCCAATACCCTGTACACAACAATCAAGTAATATATAGATGATGTGATTGCTTTGGAGACCTTGATAATGAGTGAAACTATGATGAAATGGAAGCAGCATAATATGGTGGGAAAGAGAAGACTTGGGAGAAGAAGATTTGGGTCGGATCAGCCCACCTTACCACACTGGGGCTTGGGACGAGGGTACAGAGGAGGCCACACGTCCCAGCCAGCCCCTCCCCTTTGCATCATACGTGTGTGACATGCCAGCCTGCACATCCAAGCTCCTGGCCTCACTCCCCACCGCCAGCCCAGCCTCAGCTACCCCTCAGGTCTGGGGTGTAAATGCTGCCACTCCACTCTCTAGGATGGACCCAGGGAGAGGTCCATGGATGCCCAGCTAAGGAAAACATTGTCCAGCCTCTCCTGAATCTGAGTGTATTCATGGGCCAAAGTTCTGGTTGATGGGATGTGGTCAGGGTGAGCAGAAATACAGTGTCCCCATAAAGGAAGGCATGTGTCCCCCTACCCCATGTGGTGGGGGCAGACCAAGCAGCCACCTTAGGGAAGATGTGTGCGATGTGGTGAGGTTGGCAGAACCATAAAGGAGCCTGAGACCCCACTGAGCCATCGTTATCAGCCCTGCACCACCTGCCCATGTTTCAAGTGAGGGGGGAAGAAATTATCCTCCATAAAGTCATCGTATTTGGAGATCTTTTGGCCATAACACCCTAACCTGTATCCTCACTTATATCCTAGTTATAGATGAGTTGAATGAAATGGGCACGTCCAGCCCATCATACCCAGCATATCACCCTTCAATCAATCGAAATTTGAGCAGGAGAAGGAAAAAGTGAACCAAAACCACACTGTCAGCATCCTGGGAGATCTGGACCATTGTGAGACTCCAAAGTGGAGAAGGTTAATAACTGGCAAGGATTAAAAAGAAAGAAAAAAAGAAAGGAAAAAGCTGGAGAACAAATGGGAAGCCAAGAAAAGGAAAAAAAGTCCCAGTAGCTTCTTATGTGTTTCTGAATTTCCAAACAGATGCATGTAATTAAGTAGGTTTATTTAAACATGAAAGATCATTATTTCTTTGGATCATAATAAGGCTGATGAATAAGCACCATGATCTTTGGATGAGTAGAGGGAGGCAGAGACCTCTGCCAGGAGTTACAGGTGAGTTGCTAGGAATGGAAGTCTGGAACCTAAGTGTCCTGGGTGCTCCCCCTTATACTCAGGATTTTTTTTTTTTTTTGGTCGTCCTCTTTGTCCCTGGGTTAACAGCCTCATGACACAGATTCCTCAGCAGTGGCCTGCTACTTACTCCTGCTCTTTAAAAAATAGCACATCCATCAAGATACTCCCATTCTGAAACATCCACAGGTGCTCCTAGTGCCTACAAAACAACATCTGAAGTCTTACCCTAGAATTCAAGACTGTCTACAACTGGACCCAAACACCCTTCCAACCTCACTCTCCACCACTCCCCTCTACAAACCCTTGCCCTTCAGATTGGCTTTTCTTTTCCCAACACACGGTACACATTCCTGCCTCCCATGATTTTGCTCAGATAGCCCCGCCTCCCCCAGGACCATGCCCTGCTACCACACACGTGCAAAGCCCATTTGTCGTCACAGGAGTGTTATTTACTGCCACCAGCTTCTCTGCTTCTAGGGTGTGTCTCCCCAGCTCATGACTGCAACTCTTCCCACCTTTGTGTCAGTCGTACAAGGTGGCCAGCACAGCCCTTCCACTTGGCGAGAAGGGTATTCATTACTTTGATTTTGATTGATTCTTAAGAAGCAATAAGCTTCGGTAGCCTCCTCACCTCTGACACCCAGATGAGAGCCCGCCTATTATGTGGAGGTCTCTGAGTGGGTTCTCCCCGAATATGGAGGTGAAAGAGGCCATGATACCACTCGCGATTTGGGTAGCATTGCTGGAACACTCGGGACCCTTTCGCACCTCATCCACCCATGGCTACTCTGGATCTTGCACCCACAGGTCCTACTTTTGCCAAATCAATGGTGGCTAGCAGGGGCTATAGTATTATCCCTTCCCAGGATATCTGCTTATTATTATTATTTGTTTTAATTGAGACAGGGTCTCACTATATTGCCCAAACTCCTGAGTGCAAGTGATCCACCCGCTTCAGCCTCCCAAAGTGCTGAGATTACAGGCGTGAGCCGTGTCTGGCCAATATCTGTATTTTAACGGACAACTTCCCTTCTTGCTCAGAACACCTGGCAAATCACACCAGACAGGCCAGTTGGGACACTGGAGCACTAGAAATGGAAGGTTTAGTCCTGTGGTGAACAGTCACTGGCTGTTGACTATCCCAAGACACACTTCACCTCCTGAGGAACTTGCCTCATCCTACCCACAGCTTACAGTGTGCTGGGATTATCATCAAGGAGCCCAGCTCCTCCAGAGCCAAAGTGTGGGCCCTGTTAGCCCAGCTGGACACTCCCTCCCTGGAGCCTGCATCCTGAGCAGAGTTACAGACTGAACACCCTGGCAGCACATTGTTCCTGTGGCTGAGCAGGGACACAATGGGGAAAGATTCATGCCAGCATGCCTACATTGCCTTCCACCAACTGTGTGAATGTGTCCATATCCTTCTAGGAAATCCCCCTCTTGCCAAAGCCAGATGTGGCGTCTGTTGCTTACAATCAAGAGTCTTTTTTTCCCCCCGAGTCAGAGTCTTGCTTTGTCGCCCAGGCTGGAGTGCAATAGCATGATCTCGGCTCACCGCAACCTCTGCCTCCCGAGTTCAAGCAATTCTCCTGCCTCAGCCTCCCACGTAGCTGGGATTACAGGCACGCGCCACTAGGCCTGGCTAATTTTTTTGTATTTTTAGTAGAGACGGGGTTTCACCATGTTGGCCAGGCTGGTCTCAAACTCCTGACCTCGTGATCCACCCACTTGTGCCTCCCAAAGTGCTGGGATTACAGGCGTGAGCCACTGTGCCTGGCCACAACCAAGAATCTTAACTCATGGAAAGCCACAACCCAGAATTCCATTTCACTCAAAAAATATTTATTCAATTTTTTTTTTTTTTTTT
>NW_012104632.1:1092488-1094548 GCF_000951045.1 Mandrillus leucophaeus
ACCCCACAATGTCCCAGGGTGCCACTATTTTAATAGTATGTTCATGGGAAACAGAATCCTAAGTTTAAATTAGGGAATTTCTCAGTCACAGGAAAGAAGATACCCTGGACATTGCTGGTGGCTTATTCATGCCCCACACCCCTTAAAGAAAGCCATCTCCCTGGATCAGAAATTGCCCTAAGGCCCCAAAAACACAGGCGACCAAAGCAAAAATAGACAAATGGAATCATGTCAAGTTAAAAAGCTTCTGCACAGCAAAGGAAAACAATCAACTGTGAAGAGACAGCCCGCAGAATGGGGAAAAATATTTGCAAACCATCCATCTGACAAAGGATTAATAACCAGGATATATAAGGAGCGCAAACAACTCAATAGGAAAAAAAAAATCTAATAATCCAATTTAAAAACTGGGCAAAAGATCTGAACAGATATTTCTCAGAAGACATACAAATGGCAAACAGGCATATGAAAAGGTGTTCAACATCACTGATCACCAGAGAAATGCAAATCAAAACTACAATAAGGTATCACACCCCATTAAAATGACTTTTATCTAAAAGACAGTAACAGATGCTGGCGAGGATATGGAAAAAAGGAAACTGTCGTACACTGTTAATGGGAATGTAATTTAGTGCAACCACTATGGAGAACAGTATGGAGGTTCCTCAAAAAACTAAAACTAGAACTACCATATGACCCAGCAATCCCAATGCTAGGTATATACCCAAAAGAAAGGAAGGCAGTATATTGAAGTGATATCTGCGCTCCCATGTTTATTGCAGCAGTATTCACAATAGCAAAGATTTGGGAGCAACCTAAGGGTCCATCAGTAGCTAAATGGATAAAGAAATTGTGGTATATATATACAATGAAGTACTCTTCAGCCATAAAAGAGAATGAGATCCCGTCATTTGCAACAATATGGATGGAACTGGAGGACATTATGTCAAGTGAAATAAGCCAGGCACAGAAAGACAAACTTCACTTGTTCTCACTCATTTGTGGAAGCTGAAAGTTAAAACAATTGAACTCATGGAGACAGAGACTAGAATATTGGTTACCAGAGGCTGGGAAGGATAGTGGGGTGGGGGAAGGAAACTGGGGATGGTTAATGAGTATGAAAATCTAGTGAGACAGAAAGAAGTAAGTTCTAGTATTTGATAGTACAACAGGGTAACTACAGTCAACAATAATTTATCATACATTTAAAAATAACTACAAGAGTATAACTGGAATGTCTGAAACACAAAGAAATGATAAATGCTTGAGGTCAGAGATACCCTATCTACCTTGACGTAATTATTACACATTGTGCACCTGTATCAAAATACCTCTTGTACCCCATACATATATACACTATGTACCTATTAAAAGTTTTAAAATTAAAAAGAAATTATCTTGAGGTAACAGTTTTCAAATATTTTTTTACTACAACCCACAGGAAGAAGCGTATTTGTAGTGAAAGTCTATACATACATACATACATACACACACCACATATACACACACCACATAATACACACACCACATATAAAAAACAAAAAGTTTCATAAGACAAAATGTGTGATGGGCTCTGAATTGAATAGTTCCTATTCTGACATAGTTCTTCTTTTTTCTTTTTTTTTTTGAGACAGAGTCTTGCTCTGTTGCCCAGGCTGGAGTGCCAGGGCATGGTCTCAGCTCACTGCAACCTCCACCTCCTGGGTTCAAACGATTCTCCTGCCTTAGCCTCCCTAGTAGTTGGGATTACAGGTGTCTGCCACCACGCCCAGCTGATTTTTATATTTTTAGTAGAGACGGGGTTTCACCATGTTGGTCAGGCTGGTCTGGAACTCTTGACCTCATGATCCACCTGCCTTGGCCTCCCGAAGTGCTAGGATTACAGGTATGAGCCACCACACCCAGCCTATAGTTCTTTTTTTTTTTTTTTTTAATTTTTTTTTTGGAGATGGAGTCTCGCTCTATCACCCAGGCTGGAGTGCAGTGGCACCATCTCAGCTCACTGCAACCTCTGCTGCCTGTGTTCTAGCGATTCTCCTGCCTCATCCTCCCGAGTAGCT
>NW_012104632.1:1094598-1097729 GCF_000951045.1 Mandrillus leucophaeus
AGTGGAGAGTAGATGGGCACCTGAGGTTTCTAACACTCTTCTTATTTCTTCCTCTCTTGAAAACTTCTTTTTTTGAGACAGGTCTCATTCTGCCACCCAGGCTGGAGTACAGTGGGACAATCATGGTTCACCGTAGCCTTAAATTCCTGGGCTCAAGCAATCCTCCTGCCTTACCTTTCCCAGTAGCTGGGACTACAGGTGTGCACCACCATACCAGTCTGATTTTTAAAAAAATTTTTTGTAGGGATGAGGTCTTGCTATATTGCTCAGGCTGAAACCTTTTTTTTTCATGAAGCATCATATAACTTTTTTTTTCCTTTTGAGACAGTGTTGCTCTGTGGCCCAGGCTGGAGTGCAGTGGCACATGATCACTGCTCACTGCAGACTCCAACTTCTGGGCTCAAGTCATCCTCCCATCTCAGCCTCCTGAGTAGCTGGGACTACAGCACACACCACTACACCTGGCTAATTTTTGTATCGTTTGTAGAGATGGGGTTTCACCATGTTGCCCAGGTTGGTCTCATGCTCCTGGCTCAAGCAGTCCACCCGCCTTGGCCTCCCAAAGTGCTGGGATTACAGGTCTGAGCCACAGCGCCTGGTAGACTCATAGAACATTTAACACGTAAGTCCTCCATCAGCGTTCCAATTTTCGCCACCCTCCATCTTATCGGCAAATAAGATTTTTCAAAGAAACAATGACATCGCAAAGGTACACCTACTAAACAGGTACACCTGTTTAGCTTTTCTATCTTCATGACATAATTTTTATTTTATTATTATTTTTTATTATACTTTAAGTTCTAGGGCACATGTGTACAATGTGCAGGTTTGTTACATATGCATACTTGTGTCATATTGGTGTGTTGCACCCATCAACTCATCATTTACTTCAGGTATGACTCCCAATGCCATCCATCCCTCCCCCCTCCCCCCGATGACATAATTTTCAGAGGTACTTCTATTCTTCACAGAACTGCACCTGCACCATCATATGAAAAATGGGTGCCGATTAGTAGTATTTTAGTTAAAACCGTTTCCCCACATCATTGTCTTATGCTAGAAGCGAGCTGGCATGAATAACAAAGGGTTGCTATTAATAGTACAACACAGAATGCAAGCGGAAAACTTGAGTGAAATTATGTTTTTTAAAACCCACTGTTTAGTGCCCAGAAAAGGGACAGACTGTGCAGCATCTGTGCTGGGGGGAGATGGAACTAATAAATCATTGCCATTTTTACTACGCGCAGGCAGAATCTGATGTGCATCCAAAGCCAAACACATTGGCTGTCCGAGAAAAATGATTTACGTTCCAGGGCTTTTTTTCACTCAATTGAAAGTTTATGCATTTAGCATCCTAGATGATTTTACTAATTTAAGTCTCCTGTAATAATATTAACAGTTTTCAAAAAAAATTTGGGGGATGGGTTAAATGTATGAATGAAATATAAAAATATATGTAAATATATATATCTCCTTATGTTCAAACATAAAATATTCATTTCAAAGTCCAACTTGCAGATGTAAAGTCATGTAACACATAAGACTGAGTTGGAAAAAAAATGATACTTTGATGTGTATATAAAAAAATACTAGTGACACTAGGTAGCTAACGTTCTATTATCAGTTCAAGAAAGGAGTAAGAAAAGTATATTTTCTTATTGAATTAATTTGACCAGAATCAAAGCAAGTATAGAAAAGACCCTAAACGTTGATGACAGTGCAATATCCATCTTCAATAAATAATAAGCTTATGATGATTTCTTATGCTTTTAGCACATCTGGCTGCCCTATCTACTCTGGAATACAGAAATGTAAGAAACAGAGGCCTTCAAATAGTAACACAGGCAGCTCCACTAATCAGATTATCATCATAAGGTACTGACAGCAAGAAAAGTCACAAAAAACCAGGGCTAGCAGGAATGTTGTTTCAGAATTCAGTGAACAATGGACTATTTATTTCGGCATTCCATAATCATTTTGCCTACACATTCCTGTTAGAAAACTGGTAAAATTCAGAAAAGCAGAGCCTGGAAGGACTGACGAACATTCGGAGCCTTCTGAATAGTCCAAGGCGTTGAGATTTTTGTCCGAGGACTTGAAAAGTTAAAGGCATAGTCCTGCCAATTGTGAGATGCCCTCTCCAACACAGACCACCCACAACTACGGATTTTCCATCTGGTGAACAAAACAGACAGCTCCCTAATTATTTTTAAAAAGGATTTTTTCCCCCTAACATACTTTCTTTATTTGTCTGTGACCTGGAACTTAATGGAAAACCTGGTGCATGCCTACTTCGTTTCTTGTAACGAAACATCCTATTTTACTGTTTTAACTGGTTTTAAAGATTCTAAGATAGAAATTATTACCCCCAGAGCCAACACACCAAGCCACCAGGACAATTCCAATAAACAACTGCTTCCTCTGAACAGAGAATCTCTTGTTTAAATATTAGCCACTGAAGTTTTCTCTCACAACCAACAAGATGAAAATAGGAGGGAAATTATTTGCAATCGTTCTCAACTGGGCACCCATACTGCTAGTGTCAAAATCTATGGCTTTTCCAACAAGATGGCCACCTCTGCCAAAAGCATACTCAGAAATGCCAACTGTAATTAAAATCTGGCACCTGTCTTGGGCACCAAATTTGCTTCTAATATCTCCATGTTGAAATGTGTCTCAGCTTCGAGAGGACTTAAGATGCTTCTTGCCCTCTGCCCTTTGGAAAAACATTCGAGTGGAAAAATTGACGGCTGTTATCCCCCAAAATTACATTTTTTTTTTTTTTACATTTTAACTGTCCTAAATCTTCTCTGCTTTCTTTCGCTGAATCTGTTTGTTTAATTAGTCCCAAGAGAATCAGCATACATTCCCTTCACACATTTTGTTTTTATAAACCTCAAGAAAAATAGGCACTGAAATAAGTTCTTCCCACTATGGAGTTGTGATGGGGGGCTGGGGTGGGGGGCGTGTGACAGATGTAGATTTTGCAAGGCCTTAGATACTATAGAATTGGAAAGTTCTAGGTGGTGCAGGAGGCTTCCCTAAGAAGGTTTTTCAGAGCCACACGTCTTGATTTGAGGCACATTGCTTTGGACCTCTCTGCTGCCTATGAACAAGCTTGTGTCCTACCT
>NW_012104632.1:1099835-1100887 GCF_000951045.1 Mandrillus leucophaeus
TTTTTTTTTTTTTTTTGAGACGGAGTCTCACTCTGTCACTCAGGCTGGAGTGCAGTGGCACGATCTTGGCTCAGTACAACCTGCGTCTCCTGGGTTCAAGCGATTCTCCCAAGTAGCTGGGATTACAGGCATGCGCCACCACACCCAGCTAATTTTAGTATTTTTAGCAGAGACGAGGTTTCACCATGTTGGCCAGTCTAGTCTAGAACTCCTGACGTCAGGCCACTCGCCTTGGCTTCCCCAAGTGCTGGGATTATAGGCGTGAGCCACCGCACCTGGCCTATTTATTCAATTCTTGTCATGTGCTTGGCACCAAGACACATGATGAGCCTGCAATCAGGTACCAGCAGTAGCGCTATGACCCAGGTGGTTGGATCTAACATGGGAGACAGCACAGGGTACAGAGAGCAGAGATCACATTGGGCAAAGCTACTGGAAGGCAGAGGAAGGTGTCTGCTGGCCCTCGGCAGTGTGGGTGACTGCTAAATCATCAGAAGAGGAGAGGATATTTGGTCAGCAAGATCTCAAGGAAGATGAGAGGAGGGCTCTGTAGGGAGAAGCAGCAGCATGAGCCATGGCAGAGACAAAGGAGCTGGAATGTCTCATCACGCTGAGAATTTTAACATGATTGGAAGGTCAGAGACATGGGGTGGGAAGATGATTCTGGGAAGGTAATCTTGGGTTAGGGTGTAAAGAACACTGTAAGGTCTTCATTGCTCAGCGTTGAGAGTGACTGCTGCTTGTGGAGACGAGAGCAATGAGGTCTGTGTTCAGAAACCTACTTCTGGAAGACAGACAGGAGAGAAGAGAGATCCGGGAAAAGACTCACAATGGCCAGGAGCCATGCTGAGATGCACAGAATCCAAGGGTCCGGTGGAGTCAAGAATGACTCCAAGGATTTCAGCTACAAGACGAAGAAAGGTGGTGCTAGAGTCCATGGAAGCAGCCTCTAGCACCCTCCAGCAGCCTCCAGCACTCTCCAGCAGCCTCCAGCACTCTCCAGCAGCCTCCAGCACCCTCCAGCACCCTCCAGCACTCTCCAGCAGCCTCCA
>NW_012104632.1:1104767-1108630 GCF_000951045.1 Mandrillus leucophaeus
TACTAATTTAAGTCTCCTGTAATAATATTAACAGTTTTCAAAAAAAATTTGGGGGATGGGTTAAATGTATGAATGAAATATAAAAATATATGTAAATATATATATATCTCCTTATGTTCAAACATAAAATATTCATTTCAAAGTCCAACTTGCAGATGTAAAGTCATGTAACACATAAGACTGAGTTGGAAAAAAAATGATACTTTGATGTGTATATAAAAAAATACTAGTGACACTAGGTAGCTAACGTTCTATTATCAGTTCAAGAAAGGAGTAAGAAAAGTATATTTTCTTATTGAATTAATTTGACCAGAATCAAAGCAAGTATAGAAAAGACCCTAAACGTTGATGACAGTGCAATATCCATCTTCAATAAATAATAAGCTTATGATGATTTCTTATGCTTTTAGCACATCTGGCTGCCCTATCTACTCTGGAATACAGAAATGTAAGAAACAGAGGCCTTCAAATAGTAACACAGGCAGCTCCACTAATCAGATTATCATCATAAGGTACTGACAGCAAGAAAAGTCACAAAAAACCAGGGCTAGCAGGAATGTTGTTTCAGAATTCAGTGAACAATGGACTATTTATTTCGGCATTCCATAATCATTTTGCCTACACATTCCTGTTAGAAAACTGGTAAAATTCAGAAAAGCAGAGCCTGGAAGGACTGACGAACATTCGGAGCCTTCTGAATAGTCCAAGGCGTTGAGATTTTTGTCCGAGGACTTGAAAAGTTAAAGGCATAGTCCTGCCAATTGTGAGATGCCCTCTCCAACACAGACCACCCACAACTACGGATTTTCCATCTGGTGAACAAAACAGACAGCTCCCTAATTATTTTTAAAAAGGATTTTTTCCCCCTAACATACTTTCTTTATTTGTCTGTGACCTGGAACTTAATGGAAAACCTGGTGCATGCCTACTTCGTTTCTTGTAACGAAACATCCTATTTTACTGTTTTAACTGGTTTTAAAGATTCTAAGATAGAAATTATTACCCCCAGAGCCAACACACCAAGCCACCAGGACAATTCCAATAAACAACTGCTTCCTCTGAACAGAGAATCTCTTGTTTAAATATTAGCCACTGAAGTTTTCTCTCACAACCAACAAGATGAAAATAGGAGGGAAATTATTTGCAATCGTTCTCAACTGGGCACCCATACTGCTAGTGTCAAAATCTATGGCTTTTCCAACAAGATGGCCACCTCTGCCAAAAGCATACTCAGAAATGCCAACTGTAATTAAAATCTGGCACCTGTCTTGGGCACCAAATTTGCTTCTAATATCTCCATGTTGAAATGTGTCTCAGCTTCGAGAGGACTTAAGATGCTTCTTGCCCTCTGCCCTTTGGAAAAACATTCGAGTGGAAAAATTGACGGCTGTTATCCCCCAAAATTACATTTTTTTTTTTTTTACATTTTAACTGTCCTAAATCTTCTCTGCTTTCTTTCGCTGAATCTGTTTGTTTAATTAGTCCCAAGAGAATCAGCATACATTCCCTTCACACATTTTGTTTTTATAAACCTCAAGAAAAATAGGCACTGAAATAAGTTCTTCCCACTATGGAGTTGTGATGGGGGGCTGGGGTGGGGGGCGTGTGACAGATGTAGATTTTGCAAGGCCTTAGATACTATAGAATTGGAAAGTTCTAGGTGGTGCAGGAGGCTTCCCTAAGAAGGTTTTTCAGAGCCACACGTCTTGATTTGAGGCACATTGCTTTGGACCTCTCTGCTGCCTATGAACAAGCTTGTGTCCTACCTATTGTTTTGTTGAGCTGGGGCTCTCAAAATTCTAAGCAGTTTTTTGTTTGTTTTGTTTTTAAAGACTCTGTAGCATTTGTCAAGAAGAAACTTCTTGTGATCTTTCTTACAAGCCTTTCAAACACTGGCCACCCGGCACCCCTCAGGTGTGGGCAGAGTGGTCCTCAGGCCCACGTACACCATGGATGGTGATGCACTGCACAGCTTGGCAGTGACAAGCATTCCCAAAGCATGGGAGGCCACAGTGTGCGGAGGGCCCGGCAACAGCCTCTCCAGAGGGGAAGGGGCCCTGCCCACCTCGCTCCCTGCTGTATCCCTGGGCCTAGAAGAGTGGCACAGAAGGTGCTGAGAAGTGGCTATTGCAGGGCTAGCAGGCAGATCTAGGGTAAGCTTGCCTTTGTAACAAGTTCCTTCTATTAAGATTTCTGTAACCAGTTGGCTCCCATGGTCAGAGGAACCTGACCCAGGTGAATTATAAATCATCATAAATGCAAGAAGATGCCCTTCTCCCTGGTGAGGAGCACAGACATTCACCCTTCAGACACGCATCCTCATTAAGCCTCCCTTTCAGGAGCTCCATCCTCCAGCAACCCTTCTTCCCCCAGGCCACCCCAAACTACTACAACACACCGCTCTTCATTAGAAATTAAAAGGGGCTACAGGAGTGCCATGACTGCTTAAAGTACAAGTAGGTTTACTACTGAATACAGAAAAAACATAAAAGCAGTGCCTGATTATGACAGGATCCTGCTCAAAATAATTCACCAATAGGCTGGGCGCGGTGGCTCACGCCTGTAATCTCAGCACTTTGGGAGGCCGAGGCAGGTGGATCATGAGGTCAGGAGATCGAGACCATCCTGGCTAACACATTGAAACCGTGTCTCTAGTAAAAATACAGAAAATTAGCCGGGCGTGGTGGTGGGCGCCTGTAGTCCCAGCTACTCGGGAGGCTGAGGCAGGAGAATGGCGTGAACTCGGGAGGTGGAGCTTGCAGTGAGCCGAGATGGTGCCACTGCACTCCAGCCTGGGCAACAGAGCAAGACCCTATCTCAAAAGAATAATAATAATAATAATTCACTAATAAATTGCTTCTTTGGAACTGAAAATGAATTTTTCTCCATAGAAAAAATGTCACAAATGACGGTTAGGACCTCAGGATAGCTCACACAAAAAAAGTGGATAGCCACTGGACCCCACAATGTCCCAGGGTGCCACTATTTTAATAGTATGTTCATGGGAAACAGAATCCTAAGTTTAAATTAGGGAATTTCTCAGTCACAGGAAAGAAGATACCCTGGACATTGCTGGTGGCTTATTCATGCCCCACACCCCTTAAAGAAAGCCATCTCCCTGGATCAGAAATTGCCCTAAGGCCCCAAAAACACAGGCGACCAAAGCAAAAATAGACAAATGGAATCATGTCAAGTTAAAAAGCTTCTGCACAGCAAAGGAAAACAATCAACTGTGAAGAGACAGCCCGCAGAATGGGGAAAAATATTTGCAAACCATCCATCTGACAAAGGATTAATAACCAGGATATATAAGGAGCTCAAACAACTCAATAGGAAAAAAAAAATCTAATAATCCAATTTAAAAACTGGGCAAAAGATCTGAACAGATATTTCTCAGAAGACATACAAATGGCAAACAGGCATATGAAAAGGTGTTCAACATCACTGATCACCAGAGAAATGCAAATCAAAACTACAATAAGGTATCACACCCCATTAAAATGACTTTTATCTAAAAGACAGTAACAGATGCTGGCGAGGATATGGAAAAAAGGAAACTGTCGTACACTGTTAATGGGAATGTAATTTAGTGCAACCACTATGGAGAACAGTATGGAGGTTCCTCAAAAAACTAAAACTAGAACTACCATATGACCCAGCAATCCCAATGCTAGGTATATACCCAAAAGAAAGGAAGGCAGTATATTGAAGTGATATCTGCGCTCCCATGTTTATTGCAGCAGTATTCACAATAGCAAAGATTTGGGAGCAACCTAAGGGTCCATCAGTAGCTAAATGGATAAAGAAATTGTGGTATATATATACAATGAAGTACTCTTCAGCCATAAAAGAGAATGAGATCC
>NW_012104632.1:1110585-1119392 GCF_000951045.1 Mandrillus leucophaeus
AAAAAAAAAAAAAAAGAAAATGTTTCAGAAATGCATATGCCCCTTGGTTTCAGGCTTCTACCTGTTTTAGCTCCTCCTTTTCTATCTGGTTGAAATGCAGGTGTTGGCAGAAAACCTGAGGACAATTATAAACCCTACATGACAAAGACAGAGATGGCAAATCATGCTGATCAAAAGCCTGAAGATCTGTAAATCAGAAAAACAAAATTCCTGGTTATTCAGAATACACAGCCATCATTCCAATCAAAACTTGGCCTTTGGCACCAGAGCAGTGACGCAAACTAGCTGGTCATGAGAAGCAGGCACTACTTCTGGTTGCTCCAGAGGCAGGTGGAAACAGAGCGTCCAAAGCCTTCGAGCCTCTTGGTCTTGGTACAGACCTACTGCCTTTCTCTCTAGAGGACAGTCAAAAGATTCTGGGTTAAGGGACGCCTCTGGAGACTCTAAGAACACTAAACAGCTCGAGAGGGCTTCTATGAGCCCATGAGTAAAGTCCTCATGCAGGCCTCACCCAGCAAGCAGTTGAGCTCAGTGTATTAGAAATGAGAGCAGCCTGTGCAACACAGTAAGACCTTGTCTCTCCAAAAAATAAAAAATTAGCCAGACGTGGTGGTGTATGCCTGTAGCTGTAGCTACTCGGGAGGCTGAGGTGGGAGGATGGCTTGAGTCTGGGAGGTTAAGGCTGCAGTGAGCCGAGATTGCACTACTGTACTCCAGCCTGAGCAACAGGAAAAAAAAAAAGGAAAGAAAATAAAAGAGGGAGGAAGGGAGGGAAGAACGGAGGAAGGGAGGGAGGCAGACAGGAAGGAGAGGCTGGGCATGGTGGCTCATGCCTGTAATCCCAGCACTTGGGAAGGCTGAGGCAGAAGGATCACTTGAACCCAGGAGTTTGAGACCAGCCCAGGCAACATACGGAGACCTCATCTCTACAAAAAATAAATTAAAAAATGAGCCAGGCCAGGTGGCACACACCTGAAGTCTTAGCTACTTAGGAGGCTGAGGCGGGAGAATGGCTTGAGCCTCGGAGCTGTGATCTGCAGTGAGCTGTGATCGTGCCACTGCACTCCAGCCTGGGCAACAGGGCAAGATCCTCTCTATGATAATGATAATAATAATAATAATAAACAGAAATGAGCCAATATTCTGATTTTCACCCAAGATGGATTCAAGCAACATTCCCAAGACCACCGCCACCCCTTCTGCAACTGAATGGGCTGATGGTGACTGAATATGCTCGGTGCCCAGGGTCACCCTCACTCGAGGCACACCTCAGCCAGAGCACAGCGCTGAAGAGTCAGCGTGCACAGGGTTAAGGCCACTGCCCCCCGGAATGAGAATGGGCTCCCCAACCAAATCTACCCATGGCTGGGGTCTTAAGATGAGAATCCTTCCCAGCAATCCCTCAGATTCCTCTTTCCTTGTGTCTGAGTCTGGGACCCTCACAAGTGTTCTCCCCCAGGGCGTCTGTCCTCCTTGAGACATGTCCTATGGGTTTTCATCCCCATATGTGTTTTCTGCATCGTCATATTTTAAATCCCATTCAAGAGACTGCAGAACATTATTTCCAAATTTAATTTTAAATGGTTTGAATGACATTTCCAAAAGGAAAACACACCAATCTCAGAAATATTTTACTCCACTGAGTTCATCTTTTGACTTTCCATTTCTGTACTTTCTTTCCGTCTTGTGTTGGACTATTTTTTTTTTTTTAAGATGGAGTCTCGCTCTTCACCCAGGCTGGTGTGCAGTGGCGTGATCTCGGCTCACTGCAAGCTCCACCTCCCGGGTTCACGCCATTCTCCTGCCTCAGCCTCCTGAGTAGCTGGGACTACAGACGCCCGCCATCATGCCCAGCTAATTTTCTGTGTTTTTAGTACAGAAGGGGTTTCACTGTGTTAGCCAGGATGGTTTTGATCTCCTGACCTAGTGACCTACCTGCCTCAGCCTCCCAAAGTACTGGGATTACAGGCGTGAGCCCCTGCACCCGGCTGTGTTGGACTATTTTTAAGAAATAAAGTGATTTTTTTGGTATAATAAATAAGGGGAAGATGCACAATGTCAATACCAAACTTAAATAGCTTTGATTCATTTGGGTTCCCACCTTCATCCACTTATAATTCATTTTAACCTATAGGCTATAAACAATTAACTACTAGTATTTTAAAATCATCAAAAAACTTGTATCATTGAGGTTGTATCAACTACAACGTATGACTGTAGGCTTGCATTGGTGATCTGAGAAAAGGCTCCCAGCAGGACTGAAGGCAAGAATTTTCAGAGAATACTCAATAGAAAACTGATACATACTTTTCAAATTTTCATTTGGTGATATGATTCATAAAACCAACTAATGAGAATTCTGTGTTAGAAAAACAATATATGTGAACCGAAGTAAAACTAGCCACTAATTTTTTTTGTTAAGTCCTCCCATAAAGGGAATGTTTTCCAGAAATGTGTTAGCAGGAGTAGTTTGGATCTGCACCGTCCACCATATATTTGTATATATCCACGTGTGCATTTAGATGCCTAGGTCTACATCTGGGTACATGCATACAAATTTCCTGAGCAGTCAAAATCCTACTGGTCATAAGACAAAAGAGCAGGGCCACTGCCCATGAAGTTATCAGTTCCAGGCCTTCACTTTCTAATTGACCACTTCAGGGCTACTTTTATCATGTGTCAACTCGAAACCCACACTCAATTTTTCCTTTTAGACCATGTTGCAGCTGTAACACAGCAATGTTTCGGACACAATGTGGCATGTTCTGCTAGGAATATTTCTTTAGAAGCAAAGCTTAACCAAGGGTGAAAAGGAGGGAAACCTGCTAAATGTTTTCACAGTTATCAACTACTCAAAAGAACACTGTAGGAAAAAAACCCCACATTTTCACACTTTAAATATTTTCCACTAGCCTTAGCAATAAGGCAAATTATTTAAAACAAGTAAATATAGATTTAAATAAAACACAAAAGGATATTTGATACAACAATAAATACCCTCAGCCTAACATTAGTGACCCTAGTGAAACATTAACGATAATATTTTACGACAATGAACATACAAAAACCATAGTGAAATGTACTTAGCGCTAAGATAAATGATTTTTTAAAACCTATAATGTGATGAGCAAAACTATTAAATAGTTAAATATGCAATCTAGAAGTATCCAATCTATTCAACTGGCTTTGTGTGAAAAAAAGAAACAATTATTTTGAGTTGGATAGGTACTTTGGGCATTAGTTTTCATGATTAAAAAATAACAAAAAAAAGAACAAATTCAACTTACTTTTATAATATCAAGAGAGATTAAAGTCAGATTATTGTTTAATTAAAGTCTAAACTACATAGAGAATAGAAGTTTTCAACTATGTATATGGCAATCACATGCCTGGAATTTTCCTGCATAATTTCACTTTTGAATATTTTATCCCACTATCTATTTCCTAAATATACTCAAATCATATACTCAGACTATGCATACAATTTTTTTTTTTAAGATAAGGTCTTGCTATGTTGCCCAGGCTAGAGTACAGTGGTACAATCATGGCTCACTGCAGCCTTGAACTCCTGGGCTCAAGTGATCCTCCTGCCTCAGCCTCTTCAGTAGCTGGGACTACAGGCACATGTCACCACGCCCAGCTAAGTTTTTAACTTTTCTTTTGTATAGATATGGTCTCACTACATTGGCCAGGCTGGTTTCAAACTCCTGGCTGAAGCAATCCTCCTACCTCGGTCTCCCAAAGTGCTGGTATTGCAGGTAAGAGGCACCACACCCAGCCCAAATTTGTAGTTCTAAAAATAGTCACTTCTGTAGGCAAAAGGGATGAGTTTTATGTTTATCTTAATTATTGTTTTTGTCTTCTGTTACATATAAATGCATTTAAATGACTGCTAAACCATGGGAGCACTGCTTTAAAAATGACTCTAAATGCTTATGTCCTTGGATTGGAATTGGCCAAGGATTTATTGTTATGGTTACCAACAATGCATAATTAAAGCATAGTAGAGTTATTTTAGCTTGCTTAGAGGCTTATATTCCAAAGAGTAAAGGAATCTACAAATAACAATACACACACTGTGTGGGCATTAATGACCACGCTGCGTGTCCACAGAGTGACCACAAGCCCCGGCTTGCCTGGACATCCTGGCTGACTCCTGATGCCCCAGCATCTATAACAGTACTCTTTCACTCTCAAAAATGTCCAGATTAGGATGATAAACTCTAACGCCACCCTGTTCATCTATATGAAGATTCACAGATTGCCGGTTTTCCAATGGTCTTTATCGTTACATCATCAGGGGCTTCAAGCAGATGATTTTTTCAAAATGCAGTTGACTCAGACCTAAAATTCAGCCTCAGGTGAAAAAGCATACACAAGAGACAAGGCGGGCATGGCCTTGTCCAAAGAGCCCCAGCTTTGAAACAGGACCTGTGGTTGCGATCCCAGCTCTGCCCCTTAGTTTGGTACTGGGAAGTTCTATCCCCCTTCTGCTCCTTGGCTCTCTGATCCAGTGATGGGAGGGTTAACTGATGGAATGGCAACCTGTGTGCCATCTCATAGGGACCTAGGAGTCATACTACCCAGGTTCAGATCCTGACTTTATCAATGCTAAGTTTCCTCAGGCAAGTAACTTAACCTTTCTGTGTTTTGGTTTCCTCCTTGGAAAAATGGTAACAATAAATAAAACTTATCTCACACAGTTGTTGAGAGTGCTACATGAAATAATGTTGAAAATGTTAACACAGTGGCCCAGAGCATAGTAACCTCTCAAAAAACGTAGACACATACTTGGCTACAGATTTTATTCTTGCTTAATATTTCTTTGTGGGACTGTTGGGCAGACACTGTTCCCATCACTGAAATCCCTGATGTCTAGCACAGAGTCTGGAACACAATAGGTAGTTAATAAATATTTGTTCAGATGATGTTGTGAAATGCATAAGGCACACATATATTGTGTGTGTCTATGTCTACGTAACATTTTACACAAATAAATAACTTTCAATAATTTGGAGTAAGAAAAGAGAAGCCCATCTGAATGAGTAAAAAGAAATGCAAAGAGAATTATTTGTCAACCACAGAAAGCAAGTGGAAGGTTAACAGGTGTAGTTTAATAGCATCATTAAGCTGGGCACAGTGGCTCATGCCTGTAATCCCAGCACTTCAGAAGGCTGAGGCAGGGGGATGGTTTGAGCCCAGGCATTTAAGACCAGCCAGGGCAACATGGGGAGACCACATCGCTACAAAAAATTTAAAAATAAAAATTAGCCAGGTGTAGCTGGTGCACACCTGTGGTCTCAGCTACTCAGGAGGCTAAGGTAGGAGACTCACTGGAGCCTGGGTGGTCAAGAATGCAGTGAACCGCGTTTGTGATTGTGCCATTGCACTCCAGCACTCCAGCCTAGGCCACAAAGCAAGACCTTGTCTCCCAAAAAAAAAAACAAAGCACTGTTGAGGTGACTTGGATAACCAGATAAGAATGATCTGTAATTGGCTCTTTGTATGCAAATTAATGCATCTGCTATGTTTAAAAATTCTCCTTGAAAGCTTCTCAGAAATATGAATGGATGTATGTATATGGATATACACAGACATCATTCATAAATATATATTCACACTTTGTAGGAATTTTATGGTTTTATTATTATTATTATTGTTTTGAGATGAAGTCACACTCTGTAGCCCAGGCTGGAGTGCAGTGGCGCGATCTTGGCTCACCGCAACCTCCGCCTCCCGGGTTCAAGCAATTCTCCTACCTCCGCCTCCCAAGTAGCTGGGATTACAGGTGCGCGCCACTGCACCTGGCTAATTTTTTGTATTTTTAGTGAAGACAAGGTTTCACCATGTTGCCCAGGCTGCTCTTGAACTCCTGACCTCAGGTAATCCACCCACCTCGGCCTCCCAAAGCGTTAGGATTACAGGTGTGAGCCACCGTGCCCGGCTATGGTTTTAAAAATTACATTCTGTGGCAATTTTTTTCTTCTATACCACATTTCACTGGCAAGAAAGGGAATATGCTACATGCTGGAAAGACCAGGTTTGGCAGATATGGCTTAGGTAATGATAACACTGCTTGATCCACTTCCAGAGATGGGTTTTCATGGACGATTTTCAACACAGAGAGAGGAGGAGCTTAATAATTGGGAATTCTTCCTCTCAACGTTAGCACTTTCATCTTTGGGTGAGCACACTGGCAAACTGGGCAGCCTCTATTACTCCGGCACTTACAAAGACAAAGTTTAAATTAGGTTGAATGCGGTGGCTCATGCCTGTAACCCCAGCACTTTGGGAGGCGGACAGATCACTTGAGACCAGGGGTTCGAGACCAGCCTGGCCAACATGGCGAAATCCCGTCTCTACTAAAAATTAAAAAATTAGCCAGGCCTGGTTGCACATGACTGTAGTCCCAGCTACTCGGGAAGCTGCGAAACGAGAATTGCTTGAGCCCAGGTTGGGGATGCAGTGATGCAGTGAGCCAGGATCGCACCACTGCACTCCGACCTGGGCGAGAGAGTAAGTCTAAAAAAAAAAGTTTAAATTAGACTGCAACCACACTCAGGACCTGTCTTGCTACTCCATCTTGCCACTGTGACTATAATGGAGTGAGCTAGGGCATGGAGAGAATCCAGAACCACTAATTTTTCCTACTTACCCCTCATAGAACCATCATTTTATCTGTGCCCTAGCCAAGAAAAGAAGATCCAAGGCATACTGTGCACAACAAAGTTAATAATATTTGCTACTACACATGAAATGTCTTATTTTAAACTTTGCCTCTTGAAATCAGAGATCTCTCTCTAAAAGGAGGGGGCCAGGAAGGTAGTAACTGATTGATACTCAAACAGCCCTGGCCAAAGGAATGGCTCAACAGTGGGGAGCAGGTGTCCCAGGTGCCAGGGAGCAGCTCCCACTGTCCAAGCAGAGTTGGCCACATGAACCTGTGCAGAAGGCACTGGAGGCCCTGCCCAGCCCGGATGTGCTGGCATCGCATCAGCTGAAGACAGGCCCACCAGGTCCCACCTCTGTTTTCAAGCATCAGGAGCTAACAGGTGACCTTTCTATATAGACCACTCAAAATTTTCTTATCAGGACTTTAAGACCTTGGTAAATATTAATAATTTATGTGTACATTTAATGATCTGCAGCAAGGGTGAGCAATGAAGAACAGGTCAAGGTAACTGCGGTAAAGTGTTTGTAAAGGTGCAGGTGGCATTTTGCTTGGGGAGATAAAATTGTTACTTCAAAAACATAATTTGAAGAGTCTCTGCTGAAAATATATATAAAGCTTTGAATTTCACATTACGTGAATTCCACAATTCGAGTTAATATAATCACTCTTAGCAAACGTACTCTCTTAAAATTCAAACTCATTAAAAGTTGAATTCTACAAACATGAAGCACTGCTGGTCTCAAAGAATGTATAGTCTAGTGGGAGAGAAAAACATTTAATCAAGTAAATGTTTAATCAACACAATGTTTAAAAAAGTGTTCTAAGAGTAAAGCTATAATAGGAACCATGCCAAGGACTTTATATATATATATTATCTTTAGTCCATCTGTCTCAGCAAAGTAAGCAGTATTGTCACCAGAAAGATGAGGAAACTGAGAGTGGGGAGATTAAATAACTTGCCTGAGCCAGTAAATGGAAAGACTAGAATTGAGACCAAATCTGTCCAACTCCAAACCCTGTCTTCTTCCCCCAATCTTCATGGTCTCTCCAAGAGCAGGACAGAGCATTAACAAGAGTTATGGGAGTCCGGGACAGGACCACTCAGTCCAGCGTGCTAGGGAATAGGTAAGGCTTCCAGGACACAGCATCTCTGGAGGTGAGAATGATTTGCTGTGTGAAGAAGACACGGAAGGAACACAGAAAAAAGCAATAAGCTGCACAAAGTCAGGAGGGCTGAACATGTGGAAGGGGAGGCTGAATGGCCACAACTGACCTCACCGGGAGATGAGGCTGGACCCTCGCATGTGGAAAACAAGGCTGGACGTGGGTAGGGGCCAGGTTAAAGACAGGACCTCACCACTCTGCAAACACTGGAGAAGTCTCAATTTGATCCTGGAAAAGGTTGGGGGTGGGGGGGAGGGGGGAAGGGGAAATTAAAAATGATGACAGAGAAAGAAGGCAGATTTGAGAAGGATTTGGGTCAACTGACCTTGTTAATGACCCCAGGTACATTTCATTACCAAGACCTAACGAAACGTACCTGGGGGTCACTAACAAGGTGAGTTAAAAGGCAGACTCTCAGGCTGCTGGCTTGGGTGACAGAGCATATGATGGTGTCCTGATCACCCGAGATGGGGAACCCAGGAGCAGAACCAGCCCTGGTGCCCTCTGCAGCTGCCTGCCTTGGAGTAAGATTAAGCTAGACAGTGTGTGGGAACAGGAGTATTCAGGAGGCCATTTTAGAGCAAGATGTGCCTTCCCAGAGCTGCTGCCTGAATGAGTGGGGACGTCTGGGGATGGGGAAGAAGACTCAGCGTGGAAGGAAGGTGTCCGAGGCCAGAAAACACGATCTGATACCTCCTTCACAGCTTTTGTCATGGGACACAGTGTCCTGCCGACAGAGTAGAAAAGAAACCCAATTCTGACCCCCAGTCTACAATGTCTCTATTTCTGTCATATTCCTTACAAGGGAGAAACAGGACACTATTTTCTCATCTGATATCAAGTATCTCTATTTTTCTTTTTTTTTTTTTGAAACAGAGTCTCGCTGTGCTCCCAGGCTGGAGTACAGTGGCGTGATCTCGGCTCACTGCAAGCTCCGCCTCCCGGGTTCACGCCATTCTCCCGCCTCAGC
>NW_012104632.1:1123662-1124796 GCF_000951045.1 Mandrillus leucophaeus
TTTTGTATATTTAGTAGAGATAGGGTTTCCCTATGTTGGCCAGGCTGGTCTCAAACTCCTGACCTCTGGCGATCCTCCCACCTCAGTCTCCCAAAGTACTGGGATTACAGGCATGAGCCACCGTGCCCGGCCTCTAGTGGTTTCTGATAGGACACTGGACATTATGATTGATATGTTATAGAGATTCTAGATTCTGCACATTTCTCTGAAGAGTAATTTTTGTTCTAGCAGACAGTTAACTTGGCTGAACACAAATACCAAGTTCTGTCTTCCTCATGGTAGGCAGTGGCCAAGATCATTGCTCAGTTTTTTTCAGGCTTAAAGCTGCTACTTTTTCACCAGGCTTGCAGACACATAGTTTAGTAGCCAACCAAGGATTTGTGCCATTTCATATGCAGATTTAGGTGTTTTGTCCCCTCTGTAGCTCCTCCTAACTTTCTGACTGTTCTGCCAGTTTCTACCTCTGCCCTCTAACATCACAATACAGTAAGGCTGCAGCTTTTGGCCACTTAAGTAGCTCTGGGAGTACCTTCAGGTTAAAGCTACAAACCTGCAAACCTTATCCACCGCAGTTTGTCTTTTGAGGTAGATTCCCCTCCAGTTTCTGCCTGATTTTGCTTGCTTTCTGGTGCCTTACAATAATTTTTAAAAATATTTTGTGTGGGGCCGGGTGCGGTGGCTCACAACTGTAATCCCAGCACTTCAGGAGGCCGAGGCAGGAGGATCACAAGGTCAAGAGATCAAGACCATCCTGGCCAACATGGTGAAACCCCATCTCTATTAAAAATATAAAAATTAGTCGGGCATGGTGGTGGGTGCCTGTAGTCTCAGCTACACAGGAGGCTGAAGCAGGAGAACCACTTGAATCCGGGAGGCAGAGGTTGCAGTGAGCCAAGATCATGCCACTTCACTCCAGCCTAGGCGACTAAGCGAGACTCCATCTCAAAAATAAAAAAAAAATAAAAATAAATAAAAATTTGTGTGAATCTTACAAATCTGGATAAAATACAGGAGGATTAGTACAATCAAGCTATGCTACCATTTA
The DNA here is from genome assembly GCF_000951045.1 of Mandrillus leucophaeus. NCBI lineage: Eukaryota > Metazoa > Chordata > Mammalia > Primates > Cercopithecidae > Mandrillus > Mandrillus leucophaeus. The sequence goes on from NW_012104632.1 coordinate 1,124,708, forward strand.
TGGGAACTACCTTATTCCTTTTAACAGCTACATCATTACTATGGTATGACTATCCCTGTATTTAATGAATCTTCAATTTATGGGCATTT
>NW_012104632.1:1126356-1127786 GCF_000951045.1 Mandrillus leucophaeus
GCATAGTGGTTGAGAGAACAGGCTCTGGAGTCAGAATGCTGGGTCTGAATCCTACCCGTCACTGACAAGGTGTCTGAAAATGAGGAAGTTACTCTGTGGCTCAGTTTCCACCTCTGTAAAATGATGTTAATAATAATGTACCCATTTCACAGGATTGTTGTAAGGGTTATGAGTTAATGTATATAAAGCATTCAGAATACCAATTGCTATATAAATATTTATTATTAAATTAATGTTTACATCAACACAGATAGATATGATTATTTTCTTCATCACTTCTGGTTCATTTCTTTTTACAGATCCAAGTTATCATCTGGAGTTATTTCCCCTAAGCCTAAAGAAATTCCTTTAGCATTTCTCATAGTCAGATTCTTTGCAACAAATTCTCTCAGTTTTTGTTTAATTGTAGAGGTCTTTATTTGGGCTTCAATTTTGAAGGATAGTTTTGCTGGACGTAAAATTCTGGGTTGATATTTTTTCTTTCAATACGTTTACCTTCTACTCTCCACTGTTTCTGGTAAGAAGTCTGCTGTTAGTTACATTATTGTTCCTTCTGTGCACCTTCTTTTTTCTCAGGCAGCTTTCAAGACTTTCTTATGTGTGGATTTCAGCAGTGTGGCTCTCATGTGCATGTGTGTGTTTTAATTTATCTTGCTGCGTGTTTGTTGAGGGATCAGCAAGTTAATGGATTTCACCAAATTTGGAACATTTCTGGTCATTATCCCTTCAAATATTTTTTCTGCCCTAATCTCTTTTATGCTTCTGGAACTCCAACTATACATGTTAGACTCCCTGATACTGTCCCACAGGTCTCTGAGGCTCTATTTGCTTTTCTTCAATCAATCTTTTTCTTTTCCTCAAACTGAGTACATACAATTTATTTTTCAGTTAACTTTGTCTGCTATTGAGCTTACTGGTAAAAATTTCTATTTAGTTCATGTATTTTCAGCACTTTCTTTTCAGAAAATTCACAATTTTCACCATTTTAGAGTGAACAATTCAGCAGCACAAAGTATATTTCACAATGCTGCATGAGCATCACCACTAGCCCAAGAACACTTTCATCAACACAAAAGGAAACCCCACATGCATCAAACAATCACTGCCCATTCCCTCCTCCCCGCAACCTCTGGCAACCACCACCCTTTCAGCTCTTTTTCATAGCCATTTTTTTTTTTTTTTTTTTTTTTTTTTGAGACAGAGTCCTGCATTTTGCCCAGTCTGGAGTACAGTGGTGCCATCTTGGCTCACTGCAACCTCCACCTCCCAGGCTCAAGCGATTTTTGTGCCTCAGCCTCCCAAGTAGCTGGGATTACAGGCATGTGCCACCATGTCCAGTTAATTTTTGTATTTTTAGTAGAGATGGGGTTTTGTCATGTTGCCCAGACTAGTATCAAACTCCTGCCCTCAAGTGATCCACCTGCTTCAGC
>NW_012104632.1:1129866-1142398 GCF_000951045.1 Mandrillus leucophaeus
GCCTGGCTAATTTTTCTATTATTTGTAGAGACAGGGTTTCATCATGTTGCCCAGGCTGGTCTTGAACTCCTGAGCTCAAGCAATCCACCTGCCTCTGCCTCCCATAGCGCTGGGATTACAGGCGTTGAGACACCGCACCTGGCATTATTTTTATTAATATCTTTTTGGTAACAGTAAAAGAATCCTGCTTTCCAAAGGTGTCCAAAGTAGGTGGCTGAAGTGTAGTGGTTCAGCAAACATGCTTCAGAAATGGGGGTCTGGCTCCTGCTCCATCCCTTAGTAGGCATGTAAATTTGGATAAATTACTTAACTTCCCTGAATCTCACTTGCCTCATCTGTAAAATAGTCAAAAGAATATTTCCTCATGATAATATTAATGTATATAAAGGACAGTGCTTGGCATATAGAAAGAGCTCGGGAGACTGTAGTCTTCCCCAAGAATAAGAATAGGATTTAAGAGAGGGCAGAGCTGGGGTTAAGATCAACAGTACAGGGCAAATGGGAACAAGAGGGCTCAGCTGGAATGAGAGGTCACAGGGGAAAGGTGAAAGAACAAAAAGAAGAAAGAAAAAAGAGAGGCCAAAAATAATATGTCTTTATACTAGGTAAGATTTCATCAAACGCTTTTCTTATTCAGAACTACTTTAGTCAAAACTTGTGAAATAGGCAAAGTTCATCCTTGCCAGCACTCCCCTGCCCCCAACTTCTCCACTTTTAGCACTTCTCTGAACCCTCTGGTGCTTGTGTTATAAATAGTCATGTTTTTCAGGGACTGTACTGACCAGCAGCCCAACCAAACAGCCTTCTTCAACTCCAGGAACACCACTTCTCACAAATATATTAATATGTGCATGATAAGTGACTCTAGAATAAACAGAAAAGAGGATTTTTTTTTTTAAAGGAATGGATTTGAAAGAGGCATTTGACAATTTATCAGGATGATCTCTCTCTGAAAAAAGCATTGCTTAAGGGGCTTACCTGACAGTTAAACAAGAAATGCTCCAAGCTGCTTCTGAAACAGAAGATGGGGCTTTGTATCCAGTATCGAACGTGCTTCTGCTAGATGAGAAAAATCCACCTCCAGCTTAGGCTCCCATCCTCCCAGGGGTGCAAGACTACCTAAGCAGAGAAGCCACATCCAACAAACCTCAGGCACTTCTCAGCGCTGGTGGGGCGGGGGTGAGCACAGCCTCTTCGACAACACAACTGAAGAAGGCCCTGGACCTGGTGACTGAACAGGTCCATTAGCAGAGGTCGCCTTCAAACCAGTAAATGCCATCTCCAAGGAGAGGTGCTAGAACACTATGAGATCCTCATAAGAGGGTAAGCACAATATCTCCTCCATAAAGGAAGAAGTCTTAACAAGTGGGCTTCAAAAAGGAACCCTGAGCACTAGGAGCCCAGGGACCAGAGGGTGCAGTGGTTTCACCCAGACAACACGGATCTCCTGGGCTGGAGCCACCTCTCTCCAGCCCAATCCCATCGGTGTCCACTTTAAAGAAATGGACTTTAAAAAAAAGGACAGAAATATTAAAGGCCTACCCTTCCCTCTGCGGGAGCCCTCTTGAGCTGCCCATGAGAATCAGAATATATGCTTCCGAGTGGCCAGAGAAAGAGACAAGCAGTGAAGTCCACAGTACAGAGAAGGAGCTGCAGATGGAATCAGCATCTCTCGATGCCGTGCGACCCAGGAACAGGAGGACCACCCCTACCCCGTCCAACAGCGGGGAGAGCAGAGCGCTGGCCAGATGGGGGAGGGGATGAGGGCCAAGCAGGGGCAATCAGGTAATCCATCTAACACCTGGAGGAGGCGGAAGGCGGACAGACGGCGACTTGGAGCACTGAGATTTCAACAGACACACTTGTACTTATCAGCAGGCAACGTCTACAGAGTGGGGTCTTGAATTGTTACCTAATCTTCCGGTTTTCTTCATGGTTTCAGATAAAGAACTACTCTTAGGATGGTGAACAGAAAACTGAAGCTGGGATAGCCCACTGTCAGGGCCATTTGTCATTCCCACAGGCCAAGAACCCGGACACTGTCCCCACATTGGAGAACCCTCCAATGCATAAGCCAAATGGGAACTGGAAACACTTCCTTGCTCCCCCAGCCCCAGGGCTCTCTCTGCCTGTCACACACGCCTGCCCCAGCAGCGGAATTCAGAGTCCGCGGAACAAGGCAGCAGGAACTGGGCGGCAGTCGCTGTTTCAAGGTGAAAATACCCCACATTAGCTGCGACACTTACCATAGTCAATTTTTTTTCAACTAACACACATATTTACAATTTTATTCTTACACTTGTAGCAAGGGCCCCTCCCTTTCTCTCCCCACTCCCATCCACAAAAGCAGAAACAGAAAATAACAATATCACAATAACCAGGAGGAAATAACTGGCCATTGTACCTGCCTTTTATAGACAGATGTTTCTTGGGATTTGCCCACAACACTTAAAGGCCCATTTGTGATTCTGATAACCTAAGACTTTAAACTCTATTACACACTGATTGCTGTCCAGAGCCTCAGGCTCCAGTTTACAAGCCTGTTCTGCCTTCCTGCAGGCTCTCTATGCTTATAAATGACACCTTCCAGTGTCTTAAAGTATGAAAGGCAGCTAGTCCTGAATTCTCAGGCTGCTAATGGTTTCACATAAAATGAGCTCCTACAATTTTATTACCACCCTGGTGCGACTTCACAGGTGAGGAGCCACCAGGGAAAGGATGAGGCCATGTCTCTCACTCCTGGCCTTCTGACTTTTCCAAGCACAAGGAACTTTTCCACTCAATATTGCAAATGACTGCTCCAGCTCCCAAGGCTGCTGATTAATCCAAACAAGGTCTACTATGTCACTTAAAGAAACCGAGAGTAAGTCACCAAGTCGTCTCTCTGGAGAGAGGGGTGATGTGAATTCACTTCCTAAATTCACAGCTGTAAAGCTGATTAAGCCACTGATCCTCTCTATTTTTACTTAAAGATATACATTTAATGGGTATCAGTTCACTTTGCATGTTGGGAAATAACTAGTGGAAAATATTAAATTTCACATTCCAATCAGATATGCCAGACACCAGTTTTGTCTACAGGCTCACAACACAAAGATTATTGTACTTGGAGACGTGATCGTGCTAGCTACACAAGTAAAAATGTTCCGATGGGTTTTGTAAACTTCACGTTTTAGTACCTCTGCATTTATATGAAGTTTTAATAACACACAACATGCCAAATACAGCACCAGTGGGCTGCTTCTGGAAGAAAACAACTCCCAAAAGCCTTTAAAACAGAGTTGATTACCAGAAAATACATGAAATTCACATGTGCAGGTCTATCTAACTTTCAGCATTTTCTTCACTTTGACGGTGACTTATGGCAGGTTGAATACGTGAATGCAGGTCTGAGATTATGTAGCAACATTATTTCTCCTGGGGAGAAAAACAATCTAAAACCATACAAACTAATTTTTCAATTTTCAATAGCAGTTGACTAATAAATGCTTAGTAGGGGAAACCTTAGTTTTTTAGTCTTTTAAAAACAGAAAAAGCAAATTAACTTTTAAATGCCAAGTGTGAAAAACAGTTCTTTGTGGCAGACTCTAGCTTTAAAACTTAAAAAAAAATTTCGAATTCAAATAAAACAAAATGCCACATAAATTGGCTTACATAAAAAAGCCTTCAAAACCCAACAAAACTAAACTTAAAACTCGCACAGAAAAAATTTTAAGACCAAAGATCTTCGAAGACCACTTGTCATAGGCTTAGAAGTGGTGAAAACTAAACCAGCTGTCAAAAAGTATTTACTTTGTAGCACAAACAACTAAGGATATAACACCCACTAACTGACCTGCCAAGAAAATGCAAGGTTAACTTATTCTGCATGCTTTTGATTTTACTTTCTGTTAAAACAATACTCATCATATCCAAAGCTTTCTTTAAGTATTTTATCTTCATCAAAAATAGAGACAAGAAAGGAACACAGAAAAAAAGGAGGGAGTGGCAAGAAACAAATCCAGATGTCTGAGTCAGAAATTAAAGAGTATCCCATTAATTCAATCTACGATAAAGTACTGATGAATACTCTTTTCCTCTCAAAAGTGTCATATTAAAAAATGAAATGATCACAATATTTATTACATTTCTGGCATATTTTTATGCACTTTTTTCAGATTCGAAAGCACCAGCCCAAACACAAAACCAGTGTGAACTCCACGGACAGAAAGCTCTGAGCAGAGCCGGTACTAGATGAGTCATAACTGCAGACAATCCTGCAAGTGTAGCCACCACTGAAGCCAGCTTATTAGTCCTGCAATACATAAATTCTTTGTAACTGAAGCTCTGGAATGTCATGTCTTAAATTACATCCACCTGGGACTACATTCTGATGACCAATATGGATAGATTACTGGAACTTGAAAACCTCACTTTTTTGGTAATTGACATTTAAACTATTTGAAGTTTCTCATTAAGGTCTCTTAACAAATTAACTGCAGATGTAGGAAGCAAGGTATATAGTACACAGAGAAGTGAAGTCACCTGAAAGCTTCAAATAACTGGCAGTATTTAAATGTATATTATAAGTACATTAAGGTGAGCATGAACTGGCCCCATAAGCTGCAGAGTTCCACCACGTTTTGTCTATTCCAATTAGGTTTCCCAGCGCACTGTGAATGTAATTTAAATAAAAGAGAAAGGCAAGGGGTTCAAATGACATGGGACTAACACTTAGGCCAGGTTACAGACTGAAAGGCTAACCTGATGGAGGCCGAAAGAGATTAAACATCTCCACTGGCTCCTTGTTGCCAACGGGATGTAAATTTGAAGTCAGTCCTGGGCTGGCCTGGGAATCCTTTCACAGTCTGGCCTCAACTTCCCCCACTCTCAACGTTATGCCCAGCCCCTGGGAATCCCATACTCCACAATTACCTGCTCATGACTCCCCTGCCAGGGCCTTGTGCACACAGTGCCCTCTGCCCAGAACACTCTTCCCTCTGCCATACTTTAAACTCTGTCCAGAGGGCAGTTTCCCTGGGAATGGTCCAGGTGCCCTCCAAAAGCCAACCCCGCGTCTGTATTCCCACAGCATGTTGCAATGATCCCTGCTTCACCACAGGCCATGGCATCTTCGTTTCAGTCAACATTTACTCAGGATCTACCACAGGCCAAGGTACTGCACTGACCACTAGAAGACTAAGTCACAATAGTGGTGGAATTACTCCTCCCAGGTCTCTTCCACGCAGCCGGCCACCTCACGCCGCACACTTCTTAGAAAGCAGGCGAAAGGAGCCCGTATCTCACGTGAGATGCGCCAAAGCACCTTCTGGAACCTGGCACAGCAAAGATCCTCAGGAAATGTTCTTCCCTTTTCTCTTCTTAGGAGCTGCCTCAGTAACGCTTGGAGCCTGGGACTCGGAGCCTGGGAGGCATGACTCCCGTTCTTGTCAGAAGAACGTAGAAAGGAGGGACTGAATAATACAAAGATGTACCATAGGTGCCTCTTCATACCACTGGTATGTTTTAGAATTTTTTGTTACAAAAAGATTGTTCTAGGAAATATTTTTCCATTTACCTATGTAATACAATCAGTAAGTTCTGCAATAAATGGCTTGTCCTTACTAACATAAAACCCAGATTTAAAAGTGTTTTTTAAAAAAGGGAAAATCACATCAAGTAGTAAACCATATGGTCATGAAGTTTCTTATCCTTCATTAACAATAATCCCCCAAATTATTAACATGTTTACTAATCCCCCAAACAAGTAATAATAAAATGCACCTGTGTCAACAGTCCTGTCTCCACCTTTGTAAATCACTTCCTCGGCCGAACCCTGGGCTCCTCAATTAGCACATTAAATGTTTGCGGAGCCTAAACGCTGCTAATCCCTGCTGGTCACTGGCTAGCTGCTAATGCTTAGTGGTTCCCACAGAAAAAAAATGTGTGGGGCCATACAAGGTCTCAGAGCCACGCCAGTTAGCAGTTTCCCCCAGGTTCCCAGAAGGGACAGGAGTGAGTAAACAGGGTGCCTGGTCCTCAAGGAGCTTACAGCCCGATGGACATCAAACGAACAGCACAATTCCCAAGTCGGGGACTCAGCCCAAAACAGGCCAAGGTGATGAACGAGCTCCAAGGGAGAAGGCATGAGAGCAGAGGAGCGCTTCCACACACTGGCCATAAGGAGGCAACAGAACTGAGCCTATGAGTTCACACTTTCTATCATGCCTCATTTCAGTAACAACCTGGAGTGTCTGGGGTGAAGGATGAGAGCTGGGGAAAAACCAAAACCAGAAACAATTTCAAGATAAAAGTGAATGCTATTTTGGATCCCGCTAAGATGCCTCCACTGGGCTGGAAGACCATGATTTTCTTAAAATACAGCTTCCTGATGCTGAGCTGGTCCTGTGTTGAGGAAAGGCTGAGTGTTCAACAGGTGAGAAGTTCTGAAATAAAGAGAAAGTAGCTAGGACAGGGAACTGGCTAGGGAGGACCTTTACACCACATGCACTCAGACTGGCCAAGCTCTCCGGGAAATACCTCAGTGCTGGGGTAAAGCCACATTCAGACATTGAGGTTTCCCGTCTGCCCACAACTCAGCTGCATAAACCAACAATGTAAACCAGTTGTACGGAAGATGCCCCGTTTATACTTTTGAAAACTCTTTTACAAAAGAGAGAATATTGAGGAATCTAAAAACAGCATTGGCCTATGTTCAAAAATTCAAGCCAAGAAGGAAACTTCAGATTTGATATCTTAAAATTAGCAGGAATGTTTAGACAAATCTATAATCTAGGAAAACATACATACACCCACACTCATGCATAAAAACTTTGCCTTTCCACCCTCTCATGTCAAATAGATAATTAGTGATGGATTCTGTTTACTGTGACCATATGATGATGCAGTCATTCAGGAATCATTTAATCAGTGCCGACTGTGTCAGGCACTGTGCTGGGCACAGGCATAAAGGGTGAACGTGGAGTTTCCAGCCCAGTGCGGGAGACCAAACATAACAGGGAGATGCACACGTTCGTGGCTGGTGACAGACCGTAAGTGTGATGAAGAGCGGGGTGCTGTGAGGGAGGGAAAAGGCAGGGACAGGAGGACATGCTTCAGGTGGTCACCCCTGCTCCAAAGACACGGCCTTTAGGTATCTAGCTGATGTTGCTTTTTACATCCACTGTTTACTGGTGTTCTTATGAACTACATACATGCCATATCTAGCATTCAATGCATCATCTCATCATTTAATTTTTTTTTTTTTTTTTGAGACAGAGTCTCGCTCTGTTGCCCAGGCTGGAGTGCAGTGGCGTGATCTCAGTTCACTGCAACCTCCACCTCCCCGGTTAAAGCGATTCTCCTGCCTCAGCCTCCTGAGTAGCTGGGATTACAGGTGCGCACCACCACACCCGGCTAATTTTTTGTATTTTTAGTAGAGACAGGGTTTCACCGTGTTAGCCAGGATGGTCTTGATCTCCTGACCTCGTGATCTGCCCATGTCAGCCTCCGAAAGTGCTGGGATTACAGGCGTGAGCCACCGCGCCCAGCTTATCTCATAATTTACTTCTAGATGGACCTTGGATCTGAATCCCCTGAGCCTCAAAGCCCACGGTCTCTGGAACTAAGAGAAGTGTTAAAAAAAAAATAATAAATAATAAATAAAAGCCCATGGGTGTTTGCCTTCTCTGCTTGAGGGAACAGAAGAAGGCCAATGACACTCGGTAAGTGGACTGTGTGAGGAGAATGGAAAGCAGTGACAGAAAGAGGTAGGAGTGGAAGATCACACGCTCCTCGGAGTCCAAGGGGAGGGCCAGGGTTTATCATAAATGCAATGGGAAGGATGTGAAGCAGAGAAGTGAAATTAGCCAATTTGTGCATTTAAAAATGATTTGGAGGAAACTGCGAGATACAACTTCACACCCACTAGGATGGCCACAATAAAAACAACGGAAAATAGCAAGTGTTGGCGAGGATGTGGAGAAATCAGAACCCTTGTGCATTTCTGGTGGAATATAAAATGGTGCAGCCACTGTGGAAAACAATTTGGTGGTTCCTCAAAAAGTTAAACATAGAATTACCATATGGCACAGCAGTTCCTAGGTATAAACCCAAAGGAACTGAAAACAAATACCTGTACATGAATGTTCACAGCAGCACTAGTCACAATCGCCAAAAAGTGGAAACAGCCCAAATGTCCATCAACTGACAAATAAATTTTAAAAATGAGTCAGGTGTGGTGGTGAGTGCCTGCAGTCCTAGCTACTTAGAAGGCTGAGGCAGGAGGAATCACTCAAGCCCAGGAGTCCAAGGCTACAGTGAGCTATGATCATGCCACTACACTCCAGTCTGGGTGACAGTGCCACTATACTCCAAACTGGATGACAGAGCTACATCCTGTCTCTGAAAAATTTGATCTAATTTAAAAAATAAAATGTAGTACTATATCCATACGAAGGAACTGGTAAATGCATAGACAGAAGATAGGCCGGTGGTTGCCAGGGGTTGAGGAGAGGAGGGAATGGGGAATGACTGCTCAGTGGATACAGAGTTTTCCTTTAGGGTGATGAAAATGTTTTGAAACTAGATGGAGGTGCCGGTTGCACAACATTGTGAATGTACTAAAATACTCTTGAATAGTACACTTAAATATTGCTTGGAGGGGTACCTGTAGATGTAAACAATCCTTTTTCACAGTGGTCCAGATGACAGATGACCACTAGGGTAGGGGCAATGGAGACAAAAAGAAAAGGACAGATCCAAGAGATATTTTTGGAACCAACAGGTCTAGATGATAGAACGTACATCTCAATACATGCTGGCAGCACGTAACATGAGAGGCAATGAGGGAACTCAGCCCATTAGATGGTCATTCCAAGAGTTCAAACCTGAATCTAGAACAGTGGATGGGTATGCAGAATAATGGCCCCCAAAGATGTCCATGTCCTTATACCCAGTATCTATTGATATGTCAGGTTACATGGCAAAGTGGAATGAAGGTCGCTAATCAGCTGACCCTGAGTTGAGGCGATTGGCCTGGGTTATCCAGGTGGGGCCAATGTAATCACAAGGGTTCTTCTAAGTGGAAGAGGGCAGCAGAAGCAACAGAACCCGAGATGGCAGCAGTGGGGAGAATTCAGTCCACTGGGGCTGACTTTGAAGATGGATAAGGAGCCATGAGCCAGAGAATGTGGGCAGCCTCCAGAAGCTGGAACAGGCAAACAAACGAATCACCCCTAGAACTGCCAGAAAGAAGGCTCTCCATCCCTGTAAACACCTTGGTTTTAGCCCACAAAACCTAGGTCAGACTTCCAACCTGGAGAAGCATAAGCTAACAAATCTGTGTTAACTTAACCAGGGGAGTCCAATTTTTTTGGCTTCCCCGGCCTACACTGGAAGAATTGTCTTGGGCCACATATAAAATCCACCAACAACAGCTGATAAGCTAAGGAAAAAAAAAATCGTCAAAAAATCTCATAATGTTTTAAGAAAGCTCACAAATTTGTGTTGGGTCATATTGAAAGCCATCCCGGGTCACATGTGGCCCATAGGCTGCAGGGACAAGCTTAATTTAAACCATGATGTTTGCAATAATCTGTTACAACAGCAATAGGAAACTAATACAATGAAAAAGAGTTGGCACCTGAAGGGGAAAATCAACGGGCCTGGCAACAGATGGGGTATGGGTGGGAGAGGAGAGGAGGCATCAAAGACAACTGGGAGTTCTGCATCTCGATGACCTTAACACAGGGAAGGGTGGCAAAAGTCAGCAGAGAGGTTAGAGCTCTCGGGGATGAGACAGATGGCTGGCTGAGGTGTCCAGGGAAGGCTTCCAGGAGGAAGTGGCGCTGATGACTCAAGAGTATGGGGCGTGGTGAGTGGCGCATGTGGGCCACAGGTAAGCGGCCTGGGGGAAATGGAAAGATAGAAGGATGGGTGAGGAGGTGTGTACATGCCACGCTAAGGGGCCTGGACTTTATGCGACAGGTAATCGGAGATCATTGGGAAATTTATGCTGTCCGAGGGGGTGGGCACCATGATCAGAGTACAGTGTTAGGAAGCTTAAAAAGTGTATTTATGTGTTAAGAGGTGGGGAGAAGAGGTTTAACGGTAAGGATTCTCCCAATCCCCTGGTGCAGGCAAGTCACCAGCTTACCTGGTAAGTCCCTGACGTTTTGCAGGACAGCTAGACACTGATGATTCAAATGCACAGATTGGACCTTTGTCCAGAGGACATGAGGGGTGGCAGAGACACTCCAAGCCTCTCCTATACCCATATTCTCTTCCTGGTAGAGGAGAAATTCTCTTGCCTGGCTGACTCTTTTGCAGTTAAGGTGTCTGCAGAAGACATTTCTTTCTTTCTTTTTTTTTTTTTGAGACGGAGTCTCGCTGTCGCCCAGGCTGGAGTGCAATGGTAGGATCTCAGTCACTGCAACCTCTGCTTCCAGGTTCAAGTGATTCTCCTGCCTCAGCCTCCTGAGTAGCTGGGATTAGAGGTGCGTGACCACCACGCTCGGCTAATTTTTGTATTTTTAGTAGAGACGGGGTTTCACCATGTTGTGCCAGGTTGGTCTCGAACTCCTGACCTCGTGATCCACCCATCTCGGCCTCCCAAAGTGCTGGGATTACAGGCATGAGCCACTACGCCCAGTGAAGGCATTTCTTAAAAGGTGCAGCACTTGGGAAGGGCTACACATCTGACATGAGCACTGCTTGTTTTCTTGGGCTCACTGGCCATCCCTGGGTGGACTGCCGGCTGCTGGGCTCTAGAACAGGCAGGCCCCACGAGAGCACTGTGGTCCAGGCTCTGGGCATTTACAAGCCAGCTTGAGGGTACCAAGTGAGCAGGGAACCCAAATGGAGCAGGAAAAAACTGAAAGAAGTGAGATGTAGGCAGAAATCAGGTACCCACTTCTGAGTCAAAATCCGACTAAAATTGAGGATATCTACCTTCTCTTACCCCGGAGTTCTTTTAGGTTCTGCATCTCAGTACACCTGAATTATTTTAGAATCCTAACCCCTTGGCGCTGTGCTGTGTCCATCATAAGTCACCGGAACAAAGTGCCTGGTAACACTCCCTGCTACAGGGAGAGACACGATGAGGCCGCCGCCCCTTCTGAGGACCTAAAGGGTCAACAACACACGACCAAAAAAATCTCCCTTAATGGCAGGAGCAGGCGGTAAAACCTATTGAGTGCAGGCTGTACCCATAAGTTTGGGGGAGGCAGAGCTTTTATCTTCAATCTCTGGTCAAATTGAGCTCAAATGGACCAAAATAACTTAGAGCTCAAAAAGCTATATATTTTATATTTCTGAATTCCCCAATGTCATCTTACTTCAGGGCAACAATTCCTTTCTAGACTGTGGAATGTCAACTAGCAGGAAGAAACTTGTCCATCCTCCTTTTGATGGGTGAGAAAAATAAGGCACAATCTAGACAAGGGCCAACTGCAGGTCAGCATTGGACTTGAACCCCAGAGGATCTATCCAGGAGCTTCCTGCCTACAGCAGAGAGTTAGTAACTTGATTTTAAACTTGTTTTTGACAACTGCAAGAAAAACTTAAAAGAGCACCTGAGGATATTAAAACAATTCTGATTTTTAGGAGCTAGAATAAGTTTCTACCTTAATATGAATTAAAAATATTTTCCTAAAAGTAGAAACCACCTGTTTCAGTCTGTTTATGCTGCTATTTTAAAAAGTATCACATACTGGGCTAATTTATAAACAACAGAAACTTGCTTCCCACAGTTCTGGAGACTGGGGAATCCAAGATCAAGGTGCCAGCCTTGGTGTCTATGGCGGGCTGCTCTCTGCTTCCAATATGGCGCCCTGTTGCTGTGTCCTCACATGGTGGAAGGTGGAAGGGCAAGACTGGAAAACTCTCTGAAGCCTCTTTCCAATGGTACTAACCCATTCATGAGGCCCAGCCCTCATGACTTAACCACTTCCTACAAGGCCCCACTTCTTAATACCCCCGCAATGGGAATTAAGTTTCAACATGAATTTTGGAGGGGATACCACATTCAAACCACAGTACTACCCAGGAGTGATCTGTGACTGGCTAGTATAATTCAAAGAAACTTAAACATCACATTTCTGTGCTCCACATAGAACATGCACTAACAATAGCCAAAAGGTGGCAGTGACCCAAATGTCCATCAACAGATGGATGAATAAATAAAATATGGAAAATGCACACAATAGATTATTCAGCCTTAAAAAATGAATGAAAATGAGATACCTGCTATAACATGGATGCACTTTGGAAGATATTATGCTGAGTGAAATAAGCCAAACACAAAAGGATAAATATGTGATTCCATGTATGTGAAGTAACTAGAGTAGTCAAATTCACAGTGAAAATAATGAGAACGGTGGTTACCAGGGGCTGGGTAGCGGGGAAGGGAACAGGGAGTTAGTGTTTAATGTGCACAGGGTTTCAGTTTGGGAAGATAAAAAAGTTCTGAAGATGGGTGGTGGTGACGGCTGTACAACAGTGTGAATGTACTTAATGCCACTAAACTGTACACTTAAAGATGGTTAAAATGGGC
>NW_012104632.1:1142783-1150083 GCF_000951045.1 Mandrillus leucophaeus
AAATCCACTAAATCTTTAGAAACACTCAAAATATTTCATTTCCTAAATCTCTTCTTTTTTCCTTCTACAAATTTATATCCGGCACTGCCAAGGATTGTTTTAGGTTCTGGATATATAATAGCAATGGAATAAACCAAGTTCCTGCTCTCATGACTATCTGGGGGCTGGGGTAGGGTACAGGCAGACAATAAACAAATAAGCATGTGATATGTCTGGTGGAAATGGGGCAACAGGAAAAAATGAAAACAGCAGCAAGGGGACAGGGGGTAGTGCAGAGGCTGGTAAGGGGGTGGAGACTCTGTTGTACAGGGTGGTCAAGGAAGACCTCTCTGATCTGTGACATCTAAGACACAAAGGGACAGTGCTTCAGGCTGACACAGCCCAGAAGAGGAGGCCGGTGAGGCTGCAACAGGCTAGGGAGAGAGGAGGTCATAAAGAGGGCTGGAGCACAGAGCTACTTCTTCAGTTTCTCATAAACTTTTAAAGGGACCGTTTATAGGTCAGTATAGAAATATTTCCTCTACCATCCATGTGTCTTTCATTTGCCTTAAAATGAACAGAAAAAACAACTCTTACATCTTCTGAAAGAGGCATTTGTGAGGGCAGCCTGCAGCCTGCAGAGACTGCGTGCATCTCCCATTGCTAGAGCACCCTCCAGTGCCTCACTACGAAAACAGCACTTGGCATGGGGTTTTCTGTTTGTTGTTTTCATTTCCTAAACTTTTGTTTTTGGCCACAGAATGTGGGCATATCAACCTTCTCCCAAAGAATACTGTGAGATTGAGTAAGAAGACAAGTCAAGTGTATGCTTTCAAACAAGCCTGCACTACTTCCAAAGTGGTATGAAATATATGTGTGCAATGATGTTTTTAATGACCATATAAACTTTCAAAAGGTCCACAGAGAGGCCCTTATTAGGAAAAAAAAGTGTCAAATTTTAGCAGCGTAGAACTGTGAATTAAACAGTGAACACAGTCTTCCACTAACCTAAGACCCTCATTTCACTGGGGTGGGGGGCAACGGGACAATGAAGTAGCAAGTATTGTCTTTTACACTTTTCAATATTTGGGGTTCTGAATATCAATACTGAAAAGTGTCCTGCAAATACAGACACCAGGGTCATTCTTCCTTCTCATTTAGACACAGTGAGGAGAAACAGTTAAGACAGACTTGCCCACCCAAGTACTCTCTTAAAATAGAATCCTTACTTTCTAGGGAAACTTTCATTCCCTTGTTATTATTATTATTATTGAGACAGAGTCTCGCTCTGTCACCCAGGCTGGAGAGCAGTGGTGTGATCTTGGCTCACTGCAACCTTTGCCTCCTGGGTTCAAGCAATTCTCCTGCCTCAGCCTCCTGAGCAGCTGGGACTACAGGCATGCACAACCACACCATGCTAATTTTTGTATTTTTAGTAGAGATGGGGTTTCACCATGCTGGCCAGGCTGGTCTTGAACTTCTGACCTCAAGCGATCTGTCTACCTCGGTCTCTCAAAAGTGCTGGAATTACAGGTGTGAGCCACCAATGCCCGGGCCATTCCTTTATTATTAAATAGAGCACTTCTGCCAATCTCAAAGACCTAACTAAGAGAAAGATGTTAACATGTGGTGTAGTTCAAAAGAGGTTCATGGCCATGTACAGAAACACCCATGGGCGGGTCCAGTGTGACAGCCAAGGCTGTCGTGGTAGGCAACAGGCCTTTTTAGGTCTGGTGCTGCCAGTCAGGTGACCTGCGTGACAGTCTGTGCCTACTTCAGTGTGCATGGGTCTCCTAATGCAAGGAAATGGGACAGATGAGCCTCCAAGAGGCATACACCATCCAGGGATGTATCGACACACCCTTGTGGAGGGTGATTTGTCAGCAAGCATCAAAAGGCTTCAAATGTCTGTACTCAGCAAGTTCACATATAGAAATTTACCTCCAAATACTTAAGTAAGGGTATCCACAGAGATTTGGGGATAGGAACATTTTTCTCTGCATTTCCCAAGAAAACCTGGAAACAGACTTAATGAACAACTGTGGTTATACACATACAAATATATATGTGCTAGAGTCATGTGGGACAATAGTGAACATCATCACCACTCCTAAATTAGGTTAACATCCTTAAATGTAAACAAAACGTAAAAACAGCTGGGTGTGGTAGCACATGCCTACAGTCCCAGCTACTAGACAGACTGAGGAAGAAGGGCTACTGGCGCCCAGGATGTTAAGGCTGCAGTGAGCTATAATAACACTTGTAAATAGCCACTGCATTCCAGTCTGGGCAACATAGCTGCACCAGTCTTTAAAAAAAAAAAAGCCAGCACGGTGGTTCACACCTATAATCCCAGCACTTTGGGAGACTGAGGCAGGCAGATCACGAGGTCAGTAGTTCAAGACCAGCCTGACCAACATGGTGAAACCCCATCTCTACTAAAAATAAGAAAAATAAAAAAATTAGCCGTGCATGGTGGTGTCCGCCTGTAATTCCAGCTACTTAGGAGGCTGAGGCAGGAGGAGCACTAGAACCCAGGAGGCAGAGGTTGCAGTGAGCTGAAACTGTGCCACTGCACTCCAGCCTGAGCGACAGAGCGAGACTCCGTTTCAAAATAAACAACAACAAAAAATCAAAGCAGCAAAATTAACAGCTATTCTAAACCTGGTTTATGGTGGAGAGGATGGGGTGAGAAAGGAAGGAAGTAAGGAAAGAAGGAGGGAATGAATCTCAAGTCTGCATCATTCAGGTGCGTTATTTAATTGATAAGCTATAACACATTCAAGTAGCAACATGAAATAAATTAAACCTGTTTGAATTACAGTGGATTTAAATTCATACCCAAGTGACCTATATGAAAACACAAATATTATTTCCTTGATATCTTCCTTATTGTCTAATAAAATTCGAAACCTCACAGGATCACGAGCAATGTGTGGAATTAATGAGCAATGTGTAACAGCAGAACACAGCTCCAGCTGCACTCAGGGTAGGAAAAAATGTTGTTTTTATAATTAACAACTTTTTATATGTTAAAAAAGTTAATTAAACCTCCCCAAGGAGCCCAGCTTGCTTTTCCCAGCCTTCTTAGAAACCTGCATTCCTAAAATTTCAGCCACGAGCACCTATGGGCTTCCTCACAGGGAATCACACATAAAATGGCAACTCCTACAGAGTGGCCACCACCACATTTAGTTAGGAAACTGTGTCACCGAAGGCTGTTTTCAGAAAGTATATCAGTCAGACCGTGGCTGTTCCGAAGCTATCACTGGAGACTGCTGAGGCTGAGTGGTGTCAGCTGCCCTGAGGGCACTCCCTATGGATATGGGTCATGTCTTGGGACAGGCTCACCCAGCCATGTGTGTCCTCACCTTTGAGGCTTCAGGTGTGCCTCCTGAGAACATGCCACCTGCAGATACCCTGTTATTAGCAACTGACTACCATGAAGTATTTCTAGACGAATGAAGCACTCGTGTCACGCAAACATTCTGCGGAATTCGGGCACTAAGGAGAGCTCCTTGCAAGGACAGAGTCTTCACAGCAGCCACAGTTACTCAGTCGAGTCGGGTCAAGCATGTGGCATGAAACTGTCCTCAACTTCCCTCTGGATCCATGGGACAGAGAGAGGGAGGGAGTGATCTCTGCAGTAAAGAGTTGATCTTCAGGTCCCAGTCTCCCCCTGACTCCTTGGCCTCTCCCACAGAAAGCATGTGGGTGACCCAGTTTCCTCTAGATGGCCCTGGTTCACGGTAAAACTCTACCACAGGATAACAGTATGTAGAAGCATGAGCGCCACACAGCTGCAACAGAGCCAGAGGCCAAGGTGAGGCCGTTCAGTAGGCACAGCACAGCTGAATTGTTGGCAGAGACCTCCCTCGCAGCTACACCTGCCCTGGCAGGTGCAGCACCCAATTCGGGCCCAGCCACCACAGCCAGTTCTTGCTCACCAGTTTGGCTGCTGCCCACTGGATTTTGCTCAGGGAAATCTGATTTCCCACCAATTCCACTGTCCAGTCCAGGCATGTCCCTACCCCTAGGCTACTCCCGGTCTGCACACTGCATACAACTGCCTTCCTGGTGTTGCCTGCTCCCTCCAGGTCTCCTTTTTCTCTTCAGTCCCACTCTCGGCAGCGGCCGTTCTTTCTCCATCAAAGCATTCTGAACACTCTCTCTCCATTCTAGAATGGAGGCCATTCCAGAAGACTGTTGCTCCAGTTCTTGAACCTGAGGTCTACCATCTTAGAACACTGGTCTTTTTATTCTTTCTCCCAGCTTCTGTCAATTCCCTTTCTTCTGGGCTCTGTATCCTGCCCTGCACTCATCCCCTCCAATTCCATCCTCCTCCCTGTTCCTAATAAGTACCCGTCTTCATCCACAGCCCTTTACTTCTCTACCTCTGTGGTGAATGGCCATCCTGGTTTGCTGGGATCTAAGGGGTTTCTGGGAACATAGGACATTCCATGCTAAAACCAGGACAGTCCCAGGTGACCGAGAGGATTGGTCCCTTTACCTCCCAGGGCCATTTAAAATGACCTTCTGCTTCACAATCCAAAATATCATTTTTGTTTACACATCCCCTTTCTCACCATGCATTTGGGCAACTGAAGTCAACTTCTAATGATACCAATAAACATTTTAAAATATCTAACACTTCACATTGGCCTTTTAATGCCAGTTCAAGTAGCAAATAATACACATTCATCCTGACTCTGAGTTAGTTCTTTGCAATGTGATTATTTTTCCATTTCTCAGTCATGTTTACCCTGCCTCCTTTTCAGTGAGGTTTCTCCCCTTTCTCGCTCACTGCTTCCATTCTTCTCTGCCTTTCTCTCCCCATCGCTCCCTCTTCTCCCACCTCCGTCCTCCCTTTGGGTCCCTTCCCTCCCTTTTTCCCTTAGTGGCCTCACAGCAGTACAGAGGGACAATAGTGGTTGTCACGGTAACCTCAGGAGGCTTCAAAGATGAAGCCAACCCTACAAAAGGCCTATTGGGACCCTGACAGGTAACCCCATCCAGGCCCCTCAGCCACTTTCCATGGCCCCTGTTTCCTCACACACTGTCCCCTTCCTGTTGACCCAGAGTCTCAGGTACTTAGCTTGCAGTTGTCACCTCTCTAAATTGTCTTCAATTTTTTTTTTTTTTTTTTAATCAGATTCCTCTCCACCATGGCACTGCAAAATGTGAAGTACCTTCCTGGCACATTCCTTGGCTGCTACCACTGAACACATACAGCCAGGGAGCCCTTTTTCTTTTGGAGTCTTACTACTGAATACTTTAGAAAACAGAGGATCAACGTAAGACATTAAAAGAGATGATAGGTACCAGAAATCTTGCAAAATTTGCTAGAGGGAATTAAAACAATCCTTAGAGGAAATTTTATTATTATTATTATTATTACTATTTTTAATAGAGCCTTGCTCTGTCACCCAGGCTGGACTACAGCAGTATGATCACAGCTCACTGGAACCCCAAATCCCCAGGCTCAAGGAATCCTCCCACCTCAGTATCCCAAGTGGCTAGGATCACAGGCACAAGCCACCACATCCAGCTAATTTTTTAAAAATTTTTGGGGAGACAGCATCTATGTTGCCCAAGCTAGACTTGAACTCCTGGCCAAAAGTGATCCTTCTACCTCAGCCTCCCAAAGTGCTGGGATCGTAGACATGAGCCACCAAGCATGGCTGAAAAGTAATTACTGAGTGCTTATATTTAGAAAGTAGACCCCGGATGGGTGTAGCGGTTCACATCTGTAATCCCAGCACTTTCAGAGGCCGAGGTAGGTGGACTGCTTGAATCCAGGAGTTTGAGACCAGCCCGGGCAACGTGGGGAAACCTCACCTCTCCAAAAATACAAAAATTAGCCAGACATGGTGGCTAATGCCTGTAGTCTCAGCTACTTGGGAGGCTGAGGCAGGAGGATTGTTTCAGCCTAGAATGTGGAGGTTGCAGTGAGCCAAGATTGCATCATTGCACTCCAGCCTGGGTGACAGAGCGAGACCTTGTCTCAAAAAAAAGTAGAAAGGTCTAAAACTAATAATTTAAATTTCCACCTTAAAAAACTAAAGGGCAAATTAAACACAAAGTAAGCTGAAGGTAGGAAATAATAAAGATGAGACTGAAATCAATGAAATAGAAAACAGAAAAAAAAAATAGGGAAAAATCAATAAAATCAAAAGATGGTTCTTTAAGAAGAACAATACAACTCGAGCCAGACTGATGAAATAAAAAACAGAGAAAAAAGAATTACAAATATCAGGGATGAAAGAGGACACATCACTACAGATGACACAAACAGTAACGAGATGACAGACTAGAGGCAGGGGTAAGAATTAATTGCAAATGGACTCCAGAGAATTTAGGGGGGTGATAGAAATTTGGATGGGGGCCTAAAACTGGATTGTAGTGATGGGCCTATAAACTTATTAGAAATTACTTAATCATACACTAGCAAAGGGTGAATTGTGTGGTACATACCTTTGTAGGGCTGTAAGAAAAAGGATAAGGACTCAGCATGAACAACTCTAGGCACGTGAATGTGACAACTTAGATGAAATGTACATAGTCCTTCAAAGATACAAACTACCAAAGCTTACTCAAGAAGAACTAGATAATCTGAATAGCAATATGTCTATTAAACAATCTAAATTTGTAGTTTAACACTTTTTCCACAAAGAAAACTGCAGGTGCAAACATACACAGGCAAAATCTTACCAAATTTACACAAACTGTTCCAGGAAATAGAAGCGGGAACTCTCCAACACATCCTGGGACCGTCACCATCCTAACACCAAACCCAGACCAAGGCAATATCAGAAAACTATAGGCTAATATTCCTTATGAACATAGATACAAATAACGTTAACAAAATTTTAGCACATGCAATCCAAACAATACATCACGATCACTGGGGTTTATTCCAGAAATGCAATGGTCAGCTTAACGTTTAAAAAGTCAATCACTGTAATTCACCAAATTAACACACTAAAGAAGAAAAGCCTTATGATCAACACAACAGATGAAAAAAAAAATTTATAAATTCAAATCCATTCTTGATCAAAACTCCATGCAGGCTGACTTCAGCAAAAACTACAGAAAAAGGACCTCTGAAAATCCCATCCTCTATAAAATCAACGAGAATATTGGCAAAAATGGTCAGAATCAACTTTTTCAGAATTCTAGAAATTAAAGACTTGCAGCAATATAGGGATCATTTATTCAAGAAAAATGGATGAATCTCAGGAAGAACAGCAATTGTCGTGGGGGTTTAGTTTACACTATCCATTTTCCCCAGCTCTGTGGTAGACTTAAAAATCAACAGCCC
>NW_012104632.1:1150133-1153402 GCF_000951045.1 Mandrillus leucophaeus
CTCTCCAAAAATACAAAAATTAGCCAGACATGGTGGCTAATGCCTGTAGTCTCAGCTACTTGGGAGGCTGAGGCAGGAGGATTGTTTCAGCCTAGAATGTGGAGGTTGCAGTGAGCCAAGATTGCATCATTGCACTCCAGCCTGGGTGACAGAGCGAGACCTTGTCTCAAAAAAAAGTAGAAAGGTCTAAAACTAATAATTTAAATTTCCACCTTAAAAAACTAAAGGGCAAATTAAACACAAAGTAAGCTGAAGGTAGGAAATAATAAAGATGAGACTGAAATCAATGAAATAGAAAACAGAAAAAAAAAATAGGGAAAAATCAATAAAATCAAAAGATGGTTCTTTAAGAAGAACAATACAACTCGAGCCAGACTGATGAAATAAAAAACAGAGAAAAAAGAATTACAAATATCAGGGATGAAAGAGGACACATCACTACAGATGACACAAACAGTAACGAGATGACAGACTAGAGGCAGGGGTAAGAATTAATTGCAAATGGACTCCAGAGAATTTAGGGGGGTGATAGAAATTTGGATGGGGGCCTAAAACTGGATTGTAGTGATGGGCCTATAAACTTATTAGAAATTACTTAATCATACACTAGCAAAGGGTGAATTGTGTGGTACATACCTTTGTAGGGCTGTAAGAAAAAGGATAAGGACTCAGCATGAACAACTCTAGGCACGTGAATGTGACAACTTAGATGAAATGTACATAGTCCTTCAAAGATACAAACTACCAAAGCTTACTCAAGAAGAACTAGATAATCTGAATAGCAATATGTCTATTAAACAATCTAAATTTGTAGTTTAACACTTTTTCCACAAAGAAAACTGCAGGTGCAAACATACACAGGCAAAATCTTACCAAATTTACACAAACTGTTCCAGGAAATAGAAGCGGGAACTCTCCAACACATCCTGGGACCGTCACCATCCTAACACCAAACCCAGACCAAGGCAATATCAGAAAACTATAGGCTAATATTCCTTATGAACATAGATACAAATAACGTTAACAAAATTTTAGCACATGCAATCCAAACAATACATCACGATCACTGGGGTTTATTCCAGAAATGCAATGGTCAGCTTAACGTTTAAAAAGTCAATCACTGTAATTCACCAAATTAACACACTAAAGAAGAAAAGCCTTATGATCAACACAACAGATGAAAAAAAAAATTTATAAATTCAAATCCATTCTTGATCAAAACTCCATGCAGGCTGACTTCAGCAAAAACTACAGAAAAAGGACCTCTGAAAATCCCATCCTCTATAAAATCAACGAGAATATTGGCAAAAATGGTCAGAATCAACTTTTTCAGAATTCTAGAAATTAAAGACTTGCAGCAATATAGGGATCATTTATTCAAGAAAAATGGATGAATCTCAGGAAGAACAGCAATTGTCGTGGGGGTTTAGTTTACACTATCCATTTTCCCCAGCTCTGTGGTAGACTTAAAAATCAACAGCCCCCATCACAGTGAAAACCAGCAGCACAGCAACCACTAGAGGGGGGAAAGCCCCATTTCTGGAAAATGTCACTATTTGACCTGTCTTGTGATTCCTTGACAGACCCTACTTGCAAAACTGTCTTTATTTGACCTGACTCAGAGTTTGCACAGTGGGAACAGTATTTTCCCGGAAGGCATTTGTCCAAACAATCAGAAGTACTTATTTAACATCACAGCTACTTGAGATGGAAGATAACAGGGCAAACCACCAGCTAACCAAAACATTTAAAAACTAAAAATGGAGAAAGCGATATCCATATAGAACTCTGAAAAGTTGTGACATGTTCCTGAGACTCTAGGAGGCCACACACATGTGCAAGGCTGTATATCTGCTAAGGAAAGACCTTAAGAGATCATGTCTAGCTAACCTTCAGTCTCTGTGTAAGAAGGAAGTGGAAGCAGGGGCAGAGTAGCAAACTGTGGCTGAATGTTGAAGACATGTCCTGACACACACAGAGTCCCTCAGCAAAGCCTAGGAGACCTACTGCTTCCAGGAATTTAAGGAAATCTTTGTCTAATTGTTAGACTACTAAGTTAACCAAGCAGAGACCTCAGTGGTCACACATGACAAAGAACACAATGCAGAACTAGTTTATTAAAGTCACTAAACAAATAACAACAAAAAACCATGGAAAAAGGGAGAAATCTGATTTCCAGAGTTGACCCATTATATTACTTAAAATGTCCAGTTTTCAAAAGAAATATACAAGACATGCAAAGAAACAAGAAAGTACAACCCATACGCAGAGGAAGAAAGTAGCCAGTTCAAACTGTTCCTGAGGAAGTCCAGATGCTGGACTTACTACTTAAATCATCTATTTAAAGTATGTTCAGAAAACTAAAGGAAACTATGCATAAAGAACTGAAGGAGGCCAGATGCAGTCGTTCATGCCTAGAATCTCAGCTTTGGAGGCCAAGGGAAGAGAATCATTTGAACCCAGGAGTTCAGGACCACCCTGGGCAACACTGCAAGACTCTGTCTCTTCAAAAAATTTAAAAATTAGCTGGGCATAGTGGTGCGTGCCTGTAGTCCCAGCTACTGGGGAGGCTGAGGCAGGAGGATCACTTGAGCCCAGGAGTTCAAGGCCACCCTGAGCAACATGGCGAAACCCTGTCTCTACTAAAAATATAAAAATTAGCTGGGCATGGTGGTGCGTGCCTGTAGTCCCAGCTACTGGGGAGGCTGAGGCAGGAGGATCACTTGAGCCCAGAAGCTTGCAGGCTGCAGTGAGCTATGATCGCACCACTGTACTCCAGCCTGGAGACTCTGTCTCTAAGAGAAAGAAAGAAAAAAGAGAACTAAAGGAAAGTATGAGAATGATGTTTCAGTACACAGAGAATATCAATGAAGAGATAGAAAGTACAGAAAGGGCCAGGCACGGTGGCTCATGCCTGTAATCCCAATACTATGAGCGACAGAGGCAGGCAGATTGCTTGAGCCCAGTTCGAGACCACCCTGAGCAACATGGCGAAACCCTGTCTCTACAAAAAAAATATAAACAATTAGCCAGGTGCAGGGGCGCACACCTGTAGTCCCGGCTATGTGAGAGGCTGAGATGGGAGGACGGCTTAAGCCCGGGAGGCTGAGGTTGTAGTGAGCTGAGATAGCACCACTGCACTCCAGCCTTGGTGACAGAATGAGACTCAGTCTCCAAAAAGAAAGAAGTTCTGGATTAAAATGAAACTGATTTGAGCTGGACAAGGTAGGAATCAGCAAACCTAAAGACAGGTTGGCCAGGTGCAGTGG
>NW_012104632.1:1154477-1155617 GCF_000951045.1 Mandrillus leucophaeus
GGAGGCTGAGTGGGGTGGATCTTTTGAGGTCAGGAGTTCGAGAATAGCCTAGTCACCATGGTCCCTGTCTCTACTAAAAATACAAAAATTAGCCGGGGGTGGTGGTGCACACCTGTAATGCCAGCCACTCGGGAGGCTGAGGCATGAGAATCGTGGAGGTGGAGGTTGCAGTAAGCCGAGATTGCACCACTGCACTACAGCCTAGGTGACAGAGCGAGAGTCTCTCTCAAAAAATAAAAATTAAAATAAATAAATAAATAAATAAAGACGTTTCAGACGAGGAGCCATAGACTCAGTGTTTGAACCAAACTCTCTCATTACTGGTCATAGAGCTTTGACAATCCTTAACCTTTCTGACCCTGTTTTTCATCTTTGTAAACATGACACCCAACTTCTTCACATGGTGGTCAAGGGAAACAAATGAGACCATGTATGTGCATAGGCGATGGGCAAGTGCTAGACCAGCGGTTCTCAGAGTGTGGTCCAAAGACGCCTGAGGGGGTCCCTGAGACCCGCTGAGAGGGTCTGCTTGGTCCTCCCTTTCCCAACTAATATCTGCATCTGCATGAGCCCAGCATTTCTTTCAAATACTTCCTCCAAAACAGCTGATATGAGACTCCAGCTGTCCTTTATTAAACCAAAGAAATTTTCAAAAATATAAAAACCATGAGCCAATCTTCTCACTTTTGAGAAAATTTTCATTAAAGTGTTATTTGTATTAAAAGTTAATGGGTTTGTTATTAAGTGAATATTTTTAAAATTTCTGGTTTAATTCCTCATACCACAAAAATCAATAGATATAAGCAAAAAGCTTTCGGGGTCCTCAAATTATTTTTAGACATGTAAACGGGTCCTGAGACCAAACCGTTTGGGAACCGCTGTGTTAAACGAACCGCAGGTGTTCTTCACCGGGCGAGCCGCCTCTCAGAGATAAAGATTGGCGCGTTCACGTTTGCCATTTGTGGCAGGCAGACAGTTTTGTTCCTTGGGGCTGAGTCCAGGTAACTCGACTAAGGTGTGTACCCATTTTCCGGGTGCAACAAGGGCCCACCCACAGGGAGGCGCGGGCGGCAGCGACCTTGGACGAGGTCGAGCCAGCGCGAGGGAGGCGCATGGTGCTCCCGTCCGGCTGGGTTCCCA
>NW_012104632.1:1158417-1159623 GCF_000951045.1 Mandrillus leucophaeus
CCAGCTACTCGGGAGGCTGGAGCAGGAGAATCGCTTGAACCAGGGAGTCAGAGGTTGCACTGAGCCAAGATGGCGCCACTGAACTCCAGCCTGGTGACAGACTGAGACTCCATCTCAAAAAAAAAAAAAAGACAGGTCAATTGATATTGTCCAGCCTGAGGAACTGAAAGAAAACTGAACAGTCTCAAAGACCTATGGGGTTCTATCAACTACACCAACATACATGCAATGGGAGCCTCAGAAAGAGAAGAGAGGGATAAGAAAGCAGACTTTTTTGAGAGAACAATAGCCAAAAACTTCCCAAATTTGATGTATACACATCCAAGAAACTCAACAAACTCCCAAGAGGATAAACTCAGATTCACACACACCACAATAAAACCACTAAAAGACCAAGACAAAGAGAAAATCTTGCAAGCAAAAAAAAAGGGAGAGAGATTCATCACTTACATAGAACCCTAATAAGATTAAAGTCTGAATTCTCATTAGAATACTGGAGGCAAGAAGACAGTGAGATAATACACTTTAAAATGCTCAAAAGAAAAAAAATGCCAATCAAGAATCCTATATCAGCGGGTAGACATGTCGAGAACGGAGCCAGTGTGCTAAAGCGGGTGAAGAGCACTGTGAATTAACCCCCAGTGCTGGCGTGGGGACTGTGCTTGCTCACCGGACCCAATACTGAAGAGTCCACAGAGGCTGGCCCCCTCAAAAGGAGCCAGAAAAGGACCCTTCTGGACCAGCCTGGATACACTGCCTGAGCTGCTCCTCTGGGGCCAGAGGTGACTCCCACAGCCAGGGTCCTGTGCCAGAGGCAGTGGAGGAAATGGAAAAGTGGAAGGCATATGATTAGGTGGGTCCTCCCATAGGTGGGTGACTGAAGAGGCACAATGTAAGAAGACGTAAGAAGTTCAGACCTGGCTGGGCACGGTGGCTCACGCCTGTAATTCCAACACTCTGGGAGGCCGAGGCGGGCGGATCACCTGAGGTCAGGAGCTCGAGACCAGCCTGGCCAACATGGTGAAACCTCGTCTCTACTAAAAATACAAAAATTAGTCAGGCGTGGTGGCGGATGCCCTGTAATCCCAGCTACTCGGGAGGCTGAGGCAGGAGAATCACTTGAATCCGGGAGGCAGAGGTTGCAGTCAGCTGAGATGGCGCCATCGCACTCCAGCCCGGGCGACAAAAGCTAAACTCCGTCTCAAA
>NW_012104632.1:1165843-1167597 GCF_000951045.1 Mandrillus leucophaeus
TTTTTTTTTTTTTTTTGAGACAGAGTCTTGCTCTGTCGCCCAGGCTGGAGCGCAGTGGCACGATCTCGGCTCACACACTGTAACCTCCACTTCCTAGGTTCAAGCGATTCTCATCCCTCAGCCTCCCGAGTAGCTGGGACTACAGGCAAGTGCCACCATGCCCAGCTAATTGTTTTGTATTTTTAGTAGAGATAGGGTTTCACCATGTTGGCCGGGCTGGTCTCAAACTCATGGCCTCAAGTGATCCATCCACCTCAGCCTCCCAAAGTGCTGGGCTTCCAGGCATGAGCTACCACGCCAGGCCAATATTACTTATCTTAATTACCGAGACTTCTCCTTAAATTTTGCCTCCCAGGCTGGTGCTGCACTCGCCTCACTCAAGTCTGCTTCTAGCCATCATCATCCTTTACCTGGATTATTTCAAAGCCTCCTTGCTCCCATTCTTCCCTCCTACAATCACCCCTTTGCCATACAACCCAGCTGACCTTTTAAAAGCATAACACAGCTCCTAGTTCCAAAGTTGACTTGCTGTGTGACTTTGGTCAAGTTTCTGAAGCTCTCTGTTTCCTCATCTATAGAATGGGGGTATAAATACCTCATCACCTCATAGGGTTGTTATCATGATAGACTGAGTTTACACATACATAGAAAGAGTGTGCACACTTAAAATCTAAACAAGTTCTCAGTAGTGTTAACTATTCCTCATTATTATTGTTATTGCATCACTTCCCTTCTTAAAACCCTTTGGTGGCTTTAGAATAAAATCTGAATTCTTCTCCATGACCCTTAAAGCCTCACATGGTCTGGCCCCTGCCAGCCTCTCCAATTTATCTCCAGCCCCACTCATCTTCTGTCTGTGTTTTCTAAGTCCACGAGGCTCTCTCCCACCGTGGGACCTTCACACATGCCGTTCCTCATCCCCAGAATGCTCATGGCTACACCTGCTCATCCTCCAGGACCTTCAGCCTACGTGCCACCTCTTCACAGGGGCCTGTGCTAATAACCTAAAGATCCCCCATGGCTGTCACAGTGCCTGGTCATCTCCACCACAATATCGATATATGAGTTTGTGAATTTATTAGGTTGGTGCAAAAATAATTGTGGTTTTTGCCACTCAAAGTAATGGAAAGAACAATTTCACCTTCTATGTATTGAATACCTGCCAGGTATGAGTCACTGAGCTAGTTGCTGGGAGCACAGCAGTGACAAGACGTACAAGGTCTCTGCTCTCAAAAAACTTACAGAATTGAAAGTAATGGCAAAAACCACAATTACTTTTGCAACAACCTGATACTTCTTTATTGTGTCTTTCCCCAGCAGTTCTCAGAGGGTGGGTTGGGATGGGATGACTAACCATCTATCAGGTGGGGTTTGGGATGCGGTGTTGTCATTTAGGGGGCAGGGCTAGTGATGTGCTGGGCAGCCCCCTTGGGAGAAAGGCTGTTGTTGTCTTAACTTAGAAACACCTTCTGTAGGATGAGACCATAACTTCTTTGAGAGCAGGGACCTTATATTTCTTGTCGCTGCTATACCCCCAGCACCTGATCAGTGACACATACCTGGCAGGTATTCAATACATATAAGATGGTGGCTCACGCCTATAATCCCAGCACTTTTGGAGGCAAGGCGGGCAGATCACCTGAGGTTAGGAGTTCAAGACCAGCCTGGCCAACATGGTGAAACCCTGTCTCTATTAAAAATATAAAAATTAGCTGGGTGTGGTGGCGGGCACCTGTATTCCCAGCTACTCAGGA
>NW_012104632.1:1170827-1171912 GCF_000951045.1 Mandrillus leucophaeus
CGTTCTCCTTCCTCCCAGCACCCGCTCCGCCCCGCGGCCAGTCCCGAGGTCACCTGCCCCTCCCGGCCAGGGCTCAGGCCCTTCGTCCCCGCTGTCATGGGGGACAGAGCAGAGGATCTGAATGGATGGCTCCTCTTTGAGGGGCCTCTCTGGTGACCGAATCCAACTCTCCCTGAGCTTCTGAGTTTTTGAGGCAACTGTTGACAGACTGCGTTTTCCCAGCCAGAAGAGCCAACATTTCTAGGGATTTCTTTGCAGTTTTTGTTGTTAAAATACCGTCTAACACTTTGTGAGCCCCACCACGTTCATATCTTGGTTAGCAATTAATCTAGAGTGGTCAAAGAGAATGCAAGAAGGTTGCATCCTGGAACACACATGCCTGCAATAGGTCAGAGCAGCTGTTGGCACTCTCTGGGCAGGGAAACTGGCAGCAGCTCTTTATTCTGCCCCCTGCAGTCGTTCTGCAGCGGTGAGAACGCCGAGGCGTTAAAACAGGCTGGGCCCTGCACCTGCCTCTTCTTTCACCTTCCCTGATCCAGCCGGCCTCCACCTGCCGGTCTTCACCTGCCCGGGCCCGTGTTACCCCTTAACCATGTCTTTTCCTTCGCGCTCAGCATGTTTCTTTTTCAGCTGTGACTCCGTTCCTTTAATGCTCTAAACTTACACCTGAAACCATTTCTCAGAACCTTCCAGTGGAAACTGACTTGTGCTCTTGGATGCAAGAAGTAGCCGTTTCAGCAAACAAAAGCCTGTTCAGCCAGAGTGGGTTCCAAGATTTGGAAAAGTCCAGGTGACTGGGAACATGGATGCTAAACTTCTGCTGAGCCTAAGAATTATTGTTATATTCGATACCAACAGGAGAGACTGCTCAACCCCTTGGTGCCCTCCCCCAGCTCCCACGCCTGCTCCACCGCAGGCCTCTCCTGTCTACTCAGATTTGGTCACTTTCTTGTCACTACCTTAGTCCCAGCCAGTGCCCAGTCCAGCCATACTGAAGACTGAGGCAAAGGCAATTTCAGTAACACCAATCCTGTCTTTAATTAAAATTTTGATATTTTGTTCATAATGGGATTTTTCCATTATCT
>NW_012104632.1:1173855-1181103 GCF_000951045.1 Mandrillus leucophaeus
ATATATATATATGATGAAAATGTTCTACCAGCCTCATTACAGTTGAAAATTGCTATGTAACTAGTTATCCTTATTTAAAAGGCCTCGGATCTAAAGTAGGTCTTGCTATGACTTATTTGCTAATTGGTTCAATTTCAGATTCTGCTGGAAGGAACTGTAGCTGTGCCCATTCTCACTAACAATGGTATGGGGTTATTGAGTTTCTTCAAAAGATTACTGACTCATGCGTTTTGCTAATCTGTAGGTAGGTTAATGACTGTTTCCTAATGCTAGTACATGTTAAAATAAAGCTTTATTAACTTTACATAGCATGTGGGTGTCTGGAGGACACATGTATTCGTCCGTTTCCACACTGCTATAAAGAACTGACTACGACTGGGTAATTTAAAAAGGAAAGAGCTTTAATTGACTCACAGTTCAGCATAGCTGGGGAAGCCACAGGAAACTTACAATCATGGTGGAAGGTGAAGGGGACGCAAGGCACCTTCTTCTCAAGGTGGCAGGAAGGAGAATGAACACAGGAGGAACTACCAAACTTACTGAGTGAGTTCTCCGATCTTGTGAGAACTCACTCACTATCACAAGAACAGCATGGGGAAAACTGCCCCCATGACTCAGTGACCTCCACCTCGTCTCTCCCTTGACACGTGGGGATTTGGGGGATTATGGGGATTACATTTCAAGATGAGATTTTGGATGGGGATACAGCCAAATCATATCAACATATTTCCAAATATAATAGAGAAAGGGATCCAGAATTCCTTCTTCAGGGCAGTCAAATCTGTCTTTACTCACAGCCTCCAAAACTGAAAAGAAAAGAAAAGTACCAATTTTCCAAGTGCATTAGGAGAGCATATGAAATTTAGTAGGGTGAATAATTTCGAGATTCACTATCCTGTTGAGTTGAGCAGTCTGGAGGAATAGGCACTTGGCAGAGACGTGGGAAAGAAGGATGGGGCGGGAGCATACTAGGGATAGGGAGCAGCCCCTTATGCTCTAGAGGTTTGATGTTTCTAGCCCACCCATTCTAGGTTTATGGGCGAGGCCCCTGTAATAAAATACAAACTAACAAAAGAAAAACATGAATGTATTTAATGTAAATTTTACGTGACATGGAAGCCTTCTTATGAAAATGAAGACCCAAAGAAAAAGTGAAACATATTTTTTCATGCTTAGGTTTAATGAAGAATGGACAGTTGTGGAGAAATGTGATTGGAGGGCAAAAGAATCTGATCTAATGGTGATAACCTGGAAGAAACTTAGCAAGGCATGTTTGCTCAGGCTCTTCTCTGTGTCTTCACAGACAAGGGTGTTCCTTTCCTCCACCTAAAGGTGGGGGAGGCACTTATCCAGTGAGAATCTTATAACAACCAGGCACGGTGGCTCACGCCTGTAATCCCAGCACTTTGGGAGGCTGAGGCAGGCGGATTACCTGAGGTCAGGAGTTCAAGACCAGCCTGGCCAACATGGCGAAACCCCCTGTCTACTAAAAATACAAAAAAATTAGCTGGGCGTGGTGGTGTACCCCTGTAATTCCAGCTACTCAGGAGGCTGAGCGAGGAGAATCACTTGAACCCAGGAGGCAGAGGTTGCAGTGAGCCGAGATCGCACCACTGCACTGCAGCTTGGGTAACAGAGCCAGACTCCATCTTTGAAAAAAAAAAAGTCTTATAACCTGCTTCAAGGGAGAGGGCAGGAGAAAAGTCAGACAGACCTTTCCGCTTCTGCTGTTTTTCAAATGCCAAGGTGCCATATTTTGAGGAAATGTGTCTTGAACCCCATCAACCACAATTTAAAAAAATTTTTTTAAATGTTTTAGAATGGAATTTCACTCTGTCACTGAGGCTGGAGTACAGTGGCATGATCATAGCTCACTGAAGCCTCGAACTCCTGGGTTCTGGTGATCCTCCTGCCTTGAGCCTCCTGAAGAGCTGGAATTACAGGCATGAGTCACTAAGACTGCTCAAACGATTTTTCAAAGAAGTTATCTGTGTAGTGAAAGAGGTAGACAGATAAGTGGGGAAAGGATGGGTTCTGTGGTCCACTGGTGGTATGGGGGAAGGGGTACAGAACTGCTGCAATTGCTTCTGCGTGAGAGGGCAGGGAACTGGGGGCTTTGCAGAGCAGGGAACGGAGACCTGGAATGTGGTGGAGACTGAATCAGTGAAAGTCTTTAGAGGAAGAGTAGAGCGGGCAGAGAGAACACAGCAGGGATCTGAGGGATTGTCTGGGGCAAGACTGTAAATGACCTGAATGCTCAAATTTTAGCCAATGTGGCTCTCAACAAATACAGGTCCCCTGAAGAAATGAGTTACATTTTCACCACGTGATCTTGTAACTGTGATGATCTTGTAATTGTAATTGTGATAGTGAGTAAGTAAATAACTCTCACTGTTAGTCTTAGAAATATTTGGATTTTGTATTGGCTCATTTTTTGGTAAATAGGCACATCCAAGGAGATACTGGACGAAAATATCTAATCAACCTATGGTTTACCGTAATATGTAAATAACTTCCACGTCGCAAGGAGCAGGAATGATTAGGAAAATGAAGCTGGATTCTTCTTTCGTGACCAACACCAAAGGCTCTGTATCAGAAGCCGGTTTTTCCTTCCTTTTGGTGTCTAGCCGATACAGGTTATTTTCACCAAAGTTGAGTCTCAAAGGCTGAGCAGGACCGGTGTCACTGATTTAAGACATCAGAATAGTGCACTCAGAAAGAGGCATATTAGAAGTTCTGTGGAATGATTTTTAAACAGTGGCACAGATAGAACTCCACTCTGAGATCATCCATCCCTCCTGCTGCTATGATACAAAACCCTCCTAGCCTCACCTCCTGGCAGAGCCGCCTTTGATAACACTGATGACTCTGTCTGGCCTCCTTGGGGAGAGAGGAGGGGACTGTCTCTCAAATTTAGGCCAAATACAGAATAACTAACGACCACCTTGTGGCCTTCCAGGCCGTAGCTTCCTCTGTCTAAACTAAGGGAGTTCGTCTTCATGACCTCTAAATCCTTTTCTGATCTCAGCCCCCAAAGCTGTACTGTAGCTCCCCCTAATGTCAGCAGGTGGATGGTTATCCCCACACGCCTCAGGACTCTCCGGGGCCCCCTTCCCTGATCCCCCTTCCCTGATCCCCCCTCTCTGATACCCCTTTCCTTTTTTCATAGCACATCTGCTTCTAATTACTGGAGAATGTACTTAATATATGATGTCTCTGTTGAACATAAGACTTTTGGGGGAAGGGTTTTGGCCTGTTTTGTTCACCAATATATCCCGAGCACTTGAAACAGTGCCTGGCACCTGGCGGAGACCTAAAACATATTTGTTGAATTCAAAGTGTTGAATCTTGAGCCATCTTCTGCCAAATTAATTTTTTTCATACCTTCCCCTGTTGTTTTTCACTTACTTTGTGGGTTGGTCATTATCTTGTTCCCCAGCGCTGATTCTTCATTCCCTGGTGTGGTCGACTGAGTGATGGCCCCAGAAAATGTCCACATCCTAATCCCCGGCACTTGTGAATATGTTACTCTGCGTAATGAAGTTAAGGATGTGAAGTTAAGGATCTTGAGATGGGGACATCATCCTGAATTATCTGGGTGGTCCCAATGTAATCACAGATTCTTCATATTGATAAAGAGATAGAAATTATAGAAATGGGCTGGGTGCAGTGGCTCACACCTATAATCCCAGCATTTTGGGATGTCGAGGTGGGCAGATTGCTACAGCCCAGGAGTTCAAGACCAGCCTGGGTCACATGGCAGAACCCTGTCTCTATTTTAAATTATAAACATTAAAAAAAAAATTAAAGACTGCTTTTAAGGCTATTTGTAAGTTCAAAGCGACACTCTATGGTTTAAATGACCACAAATCCCTCTGTTGATGTATGGCAGAACCAACAGGTTTTTGCTTTGACCAGAGCTTTCTTGAGTACAAGAGTTTCTAAAGACAGTAGCTTCAGTAATTTTTCTAGATGGACTTGGAACCCCTTATCTGTATGTTGTTTTAAAAGGGTTCTCCACTAAAGACTTAAATGTAAAATCCCAAACTATAAAAACCCTGGAAGACGACCTGGGCAGTACCATTCTGGACATAGGAACAGGCAAAGATTTCATGGGGAAGACACCAAAAGCATTTGCAGCAAAAGCAAACATTGACAAATGGGATTTAATTAAACTAAAGAGCTTCTGCATAG
The DNA here is from genome assembly GCF_000951045.1 of Mandrillus leucophaeus. NCBI lineage: Eukaryota > Metazoa > Chordata > Mammalia > Primates > Cercopithecidae > Mandrillus > Mandrillus leucophaeus. The sequence goes on from NW_012104632.1 coordinate 1,178,050, forward strand.
CAAGGGAAACTATTAAGAGAGTGATCGGACCATCTATAGATGGGAGAAAAATTCTGGAAACTCTGCATTGACAAAGGCCTGATATCCAGTATCTATAAGAAAATTAAACAAATTTACAAGAAACAAATTAACAACCCCATTAAAAAGTAGGCATAGAACATGAACAGACACTTTTCTAAAGAAGACATATATGCAGCCAACAATCATATGAAATAAAAGCTCAGCGTCACTGATTATTAGAGAAATGCAAAACAAAACCACAATGAGATACCATCTCATACTAGTGAGAATGGCTATTATTGGCCAGGAGCGGTGGCTCACGCCTGTAATCCCAACATTTCGGAAGGCCGAGGTGGGTGGATCACTTGAAGTCAGGAGTTCCAGACCAGCCTGGCCAACATGGTGAAACCCTGTCTCTACTAGAAATACAAAAATTAGCTGGGCGTGGGGGTGCGCACCTGTAATCCCAGCTACTAGGGAGGCTGAGGCAGGAGAATCACTTGAACCTGGGAGGCAGAGGTTTCAGTGAGCCAAGATCGTGCCACTGCATTCCAGACTAGGTGACAGAGTGAGACCCTGTCCCCCACCCCACACAAAATGGCTATTATTAAAAAGTCAAAATATAGCAGATGCTGGCGAGGTTGAGGAGAAAATGGAATGTTTACACACTGTTGGTGGGAGTGTAAATTAGTTCAGCCGTTGTAGATGACAGTGTGGTGATTCCTCAGACACCTAAAAACAGAAATACCATTCAACCTAGCAATCCCATGACTGGGTATACACCCAAAGGAATGTAAATCATTCTATCATAAACATACATGCCCATGTATGTTCACTGCAGCACTATTCACAATACCAAAGATACGGAATCAACCTAAATGCCCATCAGTGGTAGACTGGATAGCAAAAATGTGGTGCATATACATGATGGAATATTATGCAGCCATAAAAGAGAATGAGATCAGCAGGGATGGTGGCTCATGCCTGTAATCCCAGCATTCTGGGAGGCTGAGACGGGTGGATAACTTGAGGTCAGGAGTTCGAGACCAGCCTGGCTAACATGGTGAAACCCCATCTCTACTAAAAATACAAAACATTAGCTGGGTGTGGTGGCAGGTGCCTGTAATCCCAGCTACTCAGGAGGCTGAGGCAGGAGAATCACTTGAACCCAGGAGGCGGAGGTTGCAGTGAGCCGAGATCATGCCATTGCACTCCAGCTTGGGCAACAAGAGCGAAACTCTGTCTCAAAAAAAAAAAAAAAAAGATGAAAAAAAAAAAAGACATGAGATCTTGTCCTTTGCAGGAAGATGGATGGAGCTGAAGGCCATTATCCTTAACAAACTAACGCAGAAACAGAAAACCAAACACTGCATATTCTCACTTATAAGTGAGAACTAAATGATGAGAACTTATGGGCACACAGAGTGGGACAACAGATGCTGAGGCCTACTTGAGGGTGGAGGGTGGCAGGAAGAAGAGGGTCAGGAAAAATAATGTGTACTAGATTTAATACCTGGGTGACGAAAACTCCCATGACACAAGTTTACTTATATAACAAACCTGCACATGAACCCCTAAACCTAAAATAAATGTTAAATAATTTTAAATATATATATATACAAATAAAAGGGTTCTCTGCCCTGAATTGTTTAAGTAGGGATGCAGAGCATTATCACTGCCTGAAATTATACTATTAATACATATTTATGTTTATTGCTTGCCATTACTGTCATTTCATTTACTTATGATCTGTTACTTCCATGAGGGTGGGAACTGAATTTATTTTGTTTGCTACTGTATTTCAATGCCTCAATTGAGGCCTGAGACTCAGTAAGTACTAAATAAGTATAGGTTGAATGAATGACTGAGAAGTTGACTAGTGATGAAAACGCAAGAAATTATTCAGCAACACTTTGGGCTACCTCTCAGAAGAAATCAATGATTGCAATCCATATGCAGTTTTAAATGATGAGATTAGAAAAGCAAAAGCAAGCCATCTTGGTTTGTTAGTTGTGAGTGTCAAGAGGCAATTAAAAAGGAAACCTATTGACATGTGAAGGATGAACTGAAAAAATAAATAAAGGAAAAATAAATTAAAAGGAGACATGTAAGCATGGGGGGTGGGCACAGGAGTTCTATCCAGGTTTAGAAATTATCTCTTGGCTGTCTCTTTGCAATTCAAGTATTGGGGAAATAAAAGAGGATGTGGGGCCATTATAAAAATCTATTGAGAATCTTGGGTTTTGGCGAGGCACGGTGGCTCATACCTGTAATCCCAGCACTTTGGGAGGCCAAGGCAGGCGGATCATGAGGTCAGGAGATTGAGATCATCCTGGCTAACACGGTGAAACCCCGTCTCTACTAAAAATACAAAAAAATTAGCCAGATGTGGTGGTGGGCGCCTGTAATCCCAGCTACTTGGGAGGCTGAGGCAGGAGAATGGCATGAACCCGGCAGGCAGAGCTTGCAGTCAGCAGAGATTGCACCACTGCACTCCAGCCTGGGCGACAGAGTGAGACTCTGTCTCAAAAAAAAAAAAAAAAATCTTGGTTTTTGCCTTACAGGTCAATGGGAGAGGCCCCTGTCTTGGCCACTGTATTAGTCCGTTTCCACACTGCTATAAAGATGCTACCTCAGACTGGGTAATTTACGAACAAAAGAGGTTTAATTGACTCACAGTTCCATATGGCTGGGAAGGCCTCAGGAAACTTATAATCATGGCGGAAGGTGAAGGGGAAGCAGGCACCTTCTTCACAAGGCGGCAGGAGAGAGAGAGCAAAAGGGAAAGTGCTACTTTTAAAACCATCAGATCTCGTGAGAACTCCCTCACTATCACGAAAACAACATGGGGGAAACCAGCACTTTTCCCACCAGGTTCCTCCCTTGACACATGGGGATTACAGTTTGAGATGAGATTTGGGTAGGGACACAGGGCCAAACCACATCAGCCACTACTAGGCAGCCCTTTGAAAAAGAAATAATCATAACGTAGGAAAGAATTTATGTGCAAGGTGATTCATGGCATCATTTTTTTTTTTTTTTTTTTTTTTTTTG
>NW_012104632.1:1181322-1197697 GCF_000951045.1 Mandrillus leucophaeus
GGTCAGGCTGGTCTTGAACTCCTGACCTCAGGTGATCTGCCTGCCTCAGCCTCCCAAAGTGCTGGGATTACAGGCATGAGCCACCGTGCCCAGCCTGTTTTATTTTTTTATGGTGGTAAACATACATAACAAAATTGACCATTTTCAACATTTTAGATGTGTAGTTCTATGACATTGAGTACATTCACATTGTTGAGCCATCAACATCATCATTCTCCATCTCCAGAACTTTTTCATCATCTCAGACTGAAACTCTGTCCCCATTAACCACGAGCGCCCTATTCCCACTCCCTGCAGGCCCTGGCAACCCCCATTCCACTTTCTGTCTCTGTGAATTTGACTGCTCTAGGAACCTAATGTAACTGGGCTATATTTGTTCTTTTGTAACTGGTTTATTTTACTTAGCATAATGTCTTCAAGGCTCATTCATATTTGCCTGTATTTATCTTTTTTTTTTTTTTTAACTCTGAAAGGATAAAATAGTGCTGATGACAGAGATTACCTGTCAGGGAAGTGGGAATAAAGCAAGAGAAGAAAGGGATAGGAAGAAGACTTTTAAAATATCCCTTTTTGTCATTTAAGATTTGTTTAGCTACTTCATATATTATTTATTCAAAATGCCATATTTTGAACACCATGATGAATAAAGTGAAAGGAAGAAAAAAGAAACTTCAGTCTTTCCTACCTGAAGCTGTGGGTCATTAGCTGGACCTGACCCAGAGCCCCTGGTGCATCTTTGTGGCCACTGAGTTTTTATGTTGGTTCCATATCCCATACTGGATTGAAAACTCCCCAAGTCCAGCCTGTGTTTTGCACAGGGTGGTGGGCCCAGTGACTTGTACAGTTGACAGAGAGTTGGCAGCCTCTGCAGAGGTGATACTTGGTAAGACATGTAATGTTGAATCATATAAAGAAGGCAGTTTGGCTAAGACCCTCTGGGTTGTGTGGAATTATCTTTAATGCACCAGACAAGAACATTGTTAACCAGCCTTATTACCAACAATTTCTTATGACCATGGTAGGGCAGGCAGATGATTTGAGGATTATCGGGACGCTGACAAATCCCCTGGGCCCTGACAATCTCATTTAGAAAAGAATCGAATCTGTTTATTGCTGATAATAGATGGCATGCCCCCAGGTTTGCTTGTAAGTAATATGTGCCTTGCTTTTTATTTTTTTCTTTTAGCAACAGGAGCCAAACTTGGATTCATCCTGATAAAGCAGACATTTGCGACTTCATGTGATCTAATTGCTCTGAGCTGTTGCTTAATCCCCATTCGCTAAACCTTTGCATCGCGGCCCACAATGGCATAAACTACCTTGATCCAGGAATGCAAAATGGTCCACCCATCAAAGGAGCCTCATAATTGTTGATGTGGCTGAGATTCTCTAGTGCACCCTTCCTTGTTTTTATTTGTTGTTCTAAGACTTATTTAAGTAAAAGAACAAAGCAAATCTTAAACTTGTCTCTGTGATAAGGTGAACCTTGGAAGGCAAAGTCCATTTCTTCATTCATCTCTGCATTCACAGTAACAGGTACAGGGGCTCATATATAGTAAGTTCTTGAAAATGTTTGTGGGATTGTCTCATTCATAAACTATCATAATTGCTCCAGTGAAATGTTCTCAGATATATGAATTTTGGTAGACAACATATGGAAAACCAAATAGAGATTAATTTAAATTAGATCTGTAATTCTCTTGGATTTATAAGAAATAAAATGCCAGCCAGGCATGGTGGCAAGCATCTGTATTCCCAGCTACTTAGGAGGCTGAGGTGGGAGAATCACTTGAGCCCAGGAACTTAAGTCCAGCCTGGGCAACATTGCGATACCTTATCTCTTTAAAAAAAAAAAAAAAAAAAAAAAAAAGCTATATGACAAAATCTAAACCTATGCATATTGCTAGTATTTCTTACTTTTTTTTTGAGACAGGGTCTCATTGTTGCCCAGACCAGGGTGCAGTGGTGAGATCATAGCTCACTGCAGCTTTAAACTCCTTGGCTCAAGCAATCCTCCCATCTAAGCCTCTTGAGTAGCCGGGACTACAGACACATGCCACTGCACCTGGCTAAATTTTGTTTGTTTTGTAGAGATTGGGGTCTCACTATGTTGCCCAGGCTGGTCTTCAACTCCTGGCCTCAAATGATCCTCCCACTTTGGCCTCCCAAAGTGCTGGGATTTATAATATTGCTAGTATTTAATCTTATCCATCGTATCGCAATGCATTTTTCGAAGTATCTTCACGAGAAAAAACTTCTAAGCATATAAGTTATTATCTCCTTTAGCAGGATCTGCCTGAACCTTGAAGGTCTTTTGACTGCTTCCATATGTAAGTTGCAGATAAAATCTGTTACACAAACTCCAGACTAAGATACCTCTAGATGTCTATACTGTCCTTCTACTCGGGGGATTCATCAGTGCCAGCCTCAGGAAAAAGGCATTTACTGGCATCTAAACTCATGCTTTCTCATCTTTCTTCATTCTGATTTTCTGCCTAGTGAAAACGATATTGCTAGCCATATGATTTCCAGCATTCAAACAAGGCCCCACATGGAGATTTTGTTATTAGTTTCCTTAGACTTAGAGAAGTTTTACAATTTCTCAGGAAAATAAGACCAAACTGTTAAACATCTATTTCTTCTATTAAAAAGAAATCCCATTTAGTATTATGAGTAATAACATGTTTATCATAGACAAACTGAAACATGCAAAATAGGTAAGTACATAGGGAGAAAGCTAACACCTGCTATGGTTTGAATGCACCCTTCAAAACTCGTAGTTAAATTTCATTGCCATTGTGATGGTATTAAGAGGTGGGATCGTTAGGAGATGATTAGGTCATGAGGTCTCTGCCTTCATGCACGGACTAATGCCATTATCACAGGAGTGGGTTTGTTATTGCAGGAGTAGGCCCCTGATGAAAGGATGGAGTTCAGCTAGGCACGGTGGCTCACACCTGTAATCGTAGCACTTCGGGAGGCCAAAGCAGGAGGGTCATTTGAGCTCAGGAATTCGAGACCAGCCTGGGCAACATAGTGAGAGCTCGTCTCTACAAAATTTTTTTTGAAATTAGCCAGGCAGGATGGTACATGCTTAATAGTCCCAGCTAATCGGGAGGCTGAGGTGGGAGGATCACCTGAGCCTGGGAGATAAAGACGCAGTGAACCACTGACTCTGGACTGGGTGACAGAGTAAGACACCATCTCAAAAAAAAAAAAAAAAAAAGATGAAGTTCAGCCCCCATTTCCCCTCAGTCTCACACACTCACTTGCCCTTCTGCCATGTTAGGATGCAGCACAAAGTCTGTCACCAGTTGCCGGCACCATGTTCTTGGACTTCTCAGCCTCCAGAACTGTGAGGAATGCATTTATTTTCTTTGTAAATTAATATTTATTTGTGGTATTCTAGTATAGCACCAGCAAATGAACTAAAACAACATGTGGGGCTGGGCGCAGTGGCTCACACCTGTAATCCCAGCAATTTGGGGGGCGGAGGCGGGTGGATCACCTAAGGTCAGGAGTTCAAGACCAGCCTGGTCAACAAGGTGAAACCCCGTCTCTACTAAAACTACAAAAATTAGCCGGTGGGGTGGTGGATGCCTGTAATCCCAGCTACGCAGGAGGTTGAGGCAGGAGAATCACTTGAACCTGGGAGGCAGAGGCTGCAGTGAGGGGAGATCATACCACTGCACTCTAGCCCGGGCAACAGAGCAAGACTCCATCTCAAACAAACAAACAAACAAAACCAACACCTGAAGGTAACTTCATATTCTGTCTTCCTTATAGTCACGTCTTGCTCTTTTTTTTTTTTTTTTTTTTTTTGAGACGGAATCTTGCTCTGTTGCCCAGGCTGGAGTGCAGTGGCACGACGTCGGCTCACTGCAAGCTCCACCTCCTGGGTTCATGCCATTCTCCTGCCTCAGCCTCCCAAGTAGTTGGGACTACAGGTACCCACCACCATGCCTGGCTAATTGGTTTTTTTTTTATTTTTAGTAGAGACAGGGTTTTACCATGTTAGCCAGGATGGTCTCGATCTCCTGACCTCGTGATCCGCCCACCTCGGCCTCCTAAAGTGCTGGGATTACAGGCGTGAGCCACCGCGCCTGGCCATCTTGCGCGTTTTTATACTAGTGCATTTATATATCTCTAGAAAGATAGGTGATGGGTAGATAGATAAACACACATATATAGTTCTTAGCAAAAGTAACATCACGTATACATACAGTTTTGAAACTTGCTTTTCTCCCCTCAATATATCACTGAAACATATATTTAGGTAATACTGTAAAACCCATACACATGAGAATATTCAGATGTTTGTGGGAAAGAAAAGAAACCAAATATATATAGAAAGATACTAAAAACAAATCTACAGGAAGTGCCTACGTAAGCTGGGAAAATAAGTTCAGAGGTTTATGAAGTTAGTTTCCTTTAATTCAAACTTTTTTTCTCTGGTAAACTTTGAAAAATATTTTCACAGCATATATTCTTTATAAGAATACAGCTGGGAAATTCTTCCACTGTCATGCAGTCTTAAGCTTAAAGTTTGCAAAATATAGTTTTTGCTTCTTCTTTTTCTTCTTCTTCTTTATAAAAAGCCTTTTAATTTAACTTATTGACCCCAGTATTTTTGCTGCATCCATTGCTAGGATCAAATCATACTTTTCAAAAGCGTTCCTTTAACCTGAGGTGAAACGAATGTGAAATAGGAGGAAGTTATAAAAAGACTGAAATCTAGAACACCCATAACCCTGATGTACTTTATCCAAATTTTTATGACTTTGAAGTGCACTGAATACAGAAAGAATGCAGAGCTTTTATTTTCCAGCCAGAGAAACCACACACAAAAAAAGAATAAAAAAGTATTTCTTTCTCATTTCTGTAGCCAACCTCTCAATCCAAAAAAAGGAAGTGGGGGAGGATCCAAGGCAAGCCAACAAAAATAAACTGTTGCCATTGTTTATAGAGAAAATAATTCCTAGAGATATTTTTCCCCAAAGAGCCAAAAAAGAAAAAAAAAAAAAATCACAAAGAGAATCCCTGGCTCAGTTTATTTCCTAGAGGAGAAATTGTTTAACATTTGTTTATTTTGTAAAAACTACCAATAACAAGTGGACCCAGAAAATTCCTCCCTCTTCCTCGTGTGGTGGGAAAGCAGAGACCAGGCAAAACCGGGCCTACTGTTGGAACATCGCTTACTGTCTGGAACTGCCCAGTCCTGTCCGACTTCTGTAAGATTCCCAAGATCTGTGACAACCTGAAGTCCCCAAGGGAGGCGTTTGAGTTGGATGGATGGGGCGAGGCCAGACAATGGAAGACTTGGAAATCCAGGCGGTGAAGGTCAGCCTTGACTTTCCCTGTGGTGGATTGGATTGAAGCCTCCAATTCTTACCTCTTCTCTGCCTCCACATCCTTGTCATGAGCTCAGTGTGGGAAGAATATACCTCTTTGTCCCACTTTGAGCTCTGCCAGTGACTGTGTGCCATCTCCGGCCGCAGCCTTGCCCTCTTGTCCCTCAGCCATCGCTGTGAGAAGAGCATGTCCTAGCACAGCCCGTGATGGAGAGGAGGTTGCCCTGCAGTGAAACAGAGCGCTCCAGCTGCCCAGCCTGCTGCGGAGCCTGCAGCCCAGCCCAGCCCATGTCAGCCAAACTGCAGCAGACTCACAAAGGCATCAGCAGTAATAAATGTCTATTGTGTTAAACCCCTGAGTTTTGGAATGCTCCTCGTTGCTGCATTGTTACGGTAATACAAATGAATACATACTTTTAAGTAAAAATTATTATTATTATTATTATTATTCTGAGATGGAGTCTCACTCTGTCACCCAGGCTGGAGTGCAGTGGCGCCATCTCAGCTCACTGCAACCTCCACCTCCCAGGTTCAAGCGATCCTCCAGCCTCAGCCTCCCAAGTTGCTGGGATTACAAGCACACGCCACCATAACTAGCTAATATGGGTATTTTTAGTAGAGACAGGGTTTTGCCATGTTGGCCAGGCTGGTCTCGAATTCCTGACCTCAAGTGATCCACCCGCCTTGGCCACTCAAAGTGCTGGGATTACAGCAGGGAGCCACTGCACCCAGCCAGTTCTTTTAATACTTGTACTGTAAGGAGTTTAATATGTGGCTATGTATAGAATAGACTGAAGTAGGGAACAGATAGGATCATATCCAGATGTCAGGTAATGAACCCTCAAACAAGTGTGCAGATTGTGGATATGGGAAAGAACGGGAAGAGGAAAGAGACAGACAAAATGTTGGCTGCAAGAAAGAAAGAAAAGGCTAAATTTTCACACTTGGGAGATGAGGGAATTGATGATAACTTTTGGAGAATTTGAACTTTTGAGATGATTTTAGGAAAAATAATAAGTTTCGTTTTTGCCCTGCCGGGTTTGAAGTGACAGCAGTTTAATCTAACGATAGTGTGCTGTAGTGGAAAGGGCTCTGGTTTTCAAATAGACCTGGCTGCTGATTCTGGTTTGGCCTCTTACAGGGTGAGGGGCTTTTCTGAATAACTTAAACTCCCTGAGCCTCAGTGTCCGCCCCTGTATCAGCCCTCAGGGTTGTGAGGACTGTGTAGGTGGGTAGTGAGGTAGGCGTCGGTGGGCGTTTGGTCTTCTTAGCGTCTTTCCTGTTGAGAATGGCACTGTGCTGGTTGGTGGGGCTGTAATTTACATGACCAACTTCTGTGCCACCATGATGGATCCAGGCATGGGCACATGACCCAACCAGGCAATCGGAGTCCATTTTGGGGAAATGGATATGAATGTTTGGTGAGAAAGGGTCTTTTCTTCTGCTATCAAGAGTAGTAAGGTCATGGTAAGCCTGATAGCATTATCTTCTAGGCTGTTCTGGGGAGAGAGATTGCCTGAGAATGAAGCTCACACAGAGAAAAGCAAAGATGAAAATGGAGAAAGAGAGGAGACAGCCTTGTTGATATTGTTTGAACTCTTTGATCAAATAATGTCATTCATTGAACTTCCCAGCTGCCTGAACTAATATGTATGCATTTTTTAAATTAAGGGCATTTTAATTTGGTTTTTGGCTCTTGCAACCAAGAGTCCTGAATCAGCAGGTGTTCAAGTAATAGTATGGGAGGCTGAGGTGGGTGGATCACTTGAGCTTAGGAGTTTGAGACCGGCCTGGGCAATATGGCAAAACCCTGTCTCTACTGAAAAATACAAAAATTAGTTGGGCATGGTGGTGCATGCCTGGGCGCCCATCTGCTTGGGAGGCTGAGGTAGGAGGATCACCTGAGCCTGGAAATGTTGAGGCTGCAGTGAGCCATGATCATGCCACTGCACTCCAACCTGGGCAGCAGAGTGAGACCCTGTCTCAAAAAAAAAAAAAAAAAAAACAGAAAAAAGAAGTAAGAAAGAAAAAAGAATGAAAGAAAGAAAAGAAGAAAGAAAGAAAAGAAAGAAGAAGGAAAGAAAGAAAGAGAAAGAAAGAGAGGCTAAACAACATTCAGTGGGGAATGGCCCACTTACAACTTGCCTGACTTCATATTCCCTTATTCTTGAAAATGACTTACAGCCAAATGTCAGACAAAAAGGTACGAAGAAGTCTGCATCATTGAAATAGATGTGGATTCATGGGCCTTTGAAAGGAGATATGAAGAGGTTCACACTGTAAGACATGAAGACATACTACAAAGCCATAGTAATAATAATAAAATGTGTTGTTGGCAGAGAAACCAATAAATAAACCAGTGGAGCAGAGTAAAGAGCTCAAAAGCAAATCTGTTGACTTATGAGAGGCAACAGCACAAACCCGTGTGGGAAGGACAGGTGATTCACTAGATGGTGCTGGGAAAACTGGTTCATTCTATGGAGAAAAAGAAACACCATATGCAAAGGTCAGTTTTGGATAATCCAAAATCTAAATGTGAAGGTAAAAATATAAAACCAATAGGGAAAAAGATGCCCAATAATTTTGTCATCTTGAGGTTGAGAAGGACTTCTGAAATCACCTGCCACGATGTTATGAAGGCACAAGCTATGAAGCAAAAAATTGATGAATTTGAGTCCATCAAAATTACATTGTTCTGCTCAACAAAGGACACCATAGACTGAGTGGGGGAAGATAATTGTATGTCAGAATCCAACAAGGACTTCTAGTGAGATAGATTTGTCAAGAATAGCAAACCATGGCCTACTGACCAAGTGTGGCCCCTCCACCTATTTTTATAAGCAAAACAGAAGTTTGGTTGGACACAGCCATGCTCATTCATCATGTACTGTCTGCTCTTGAGCTGAAATAGCAGAGCTGAGTTGGTGCAGCAGAGAACTTCTGGTCTGCAAAGCCTAAATTATCTACAACCTGGACTCTTTATAGATAATTTTATCAACACCTCATCTAGAATATACAAGGAAATCATCTAGAAAACAAAGAAATTGTCTGGAGCCCAGTAGAAAAATGGGGCAAAAATATGAAGAAGTGTTCAACCTCACTATTAGAGAAATGCAAATTATAGAAAACAATGAGCTACCACTTTACACCCACGACAGAGGAAAAATTAGAAAATCAGTTGATAGCGATGGTTGACAAGGATGTAGGAAAATGGATATTATTATGCACTACAGATGGGAGCGCAGACTGTGTAGTCTTCTGGGGAACAGCCTAGCAGATCTCAGTGAAATTCATCTGTGCATGCCTCATGACCCAGCCATCCCGGGGTGTAACGCTGAGAAACGTATAGCCAGGTCTGTAGGAGAATGTGTACAGGGATGTGCATCCTGGCCGTTTGTGGTAGCTGGGCTCTTAGAGTCAATCTTGTAAGGTGAAGTGGAGGAGAGGAGAATAAACTGTCACTGGTGCTTCCTTGGGGAGGGCTAGGCAGCAGTTAGCAATGAACAAGAGGCACGTATGGCCACATGGCTAGATATTAAAAACATACTGTGGATGAGAAAAGACAGACACAGAATGAGACCCATAGCCCAACACTGTGTGGATGTAAACGTGAGTATGCTACATACACAAAACAATGCTAAGTCTTTTTCAGAATTCTGTACATGTCCAAGTGCATACACAGAACACACGCCAGGAGATGGGGTAGTAGAGTAGAAACGGGAGCGGGGTTTGGAGACTAAGAAACAATTAAAATAAAAGAAGAGAAGGGCCTTCCATATACAGACGATGAGAGTGGAACAAACCAAACTCTGTGAATCTGAGGTCCAAACATTTGGCTGTGAACTAGAGGATCTTCAGAGAAAGCAGCTTCCAGCCTGGAATAGAACTTGGCTGAACAGACAGGGCTAGAGATGAAGAGTTGAGAGTTCTCCATAGAGTGTTGTCAGTGGAACTCTGCCGTGCGTGCACTTTCACAGGTCACGTATCTAGTGGGACTGGCTCTGCCACTGTGGAGTGTCCCATTTGAACCAGTTATTGATATATGGCCTCCAAGCTCCAGATCCACCCTTCCTGGCCCTGCTGGTGACATCAGAGATGGACTCTGTAAACATGCCTCCCTTGCCACCTGCCACGATGTTATGTTTTGTCAATAGCCAGCCCTTGAGGGACATTGCAGGTGGCAGAGGATTTCTTCCTGGTCCCAGTGTTTTTCCTCTTGCTCCTGCAGTACAGCAGCTGGTGGGGCCAGTGGCAGACCTGGAGATGTGAACCCTCCTGGAAGGTTCACTGTCACCCCAACAGGAGGCTTCCTGGAAAGTTTCCCCAGCACCCAGCAGGCGTTTTTCTGCTTGCCAGCCATGGTCTGCGGCACCTCAGCAAACTCTTATCCCAGCCAGTGGCCACGTCTTTCATCAACGATGTGCTTCTCAGCCTTGGAGGGGAGCCTTCTTCCAAGCTTGTCTTCCTTGAATATTTTGCCTCAGCCCCAGATGTAGTGTTTTTTCTCTACATCTGCTATTCCTATAATCTGTCTTGTTTGGTTTTCTAATTGAAGTCTCTTCCTGGTCCTGCTTCTACGAGTGGTGGTGACCAGGTGAAAAGGGAGAGGAACCAGCCGGCCCAGGGAGGGGTCACCTTCACCACATTCCACTCACATACAGAATGGAACACACAAGCACAGAGTCAATAGCTCTTGGGATTAGAAGTTGCTAGCATGGGGTGGGCAGGTGCGGTGGCTCACGCCTGTAATCCCAGTATTTTGGGAGGCTGAGGCAGGTGGATCACCTGAGGTTGGGAGTTTGAGATAAGCCTGACAAACATGGAGAAACCCCATCTCTACTAAAAATACAAAATTAGTGGGGCATGGTGGCGCATGCCTGTAATCTCAACAACTCGGGAGGCTGAGGCAGGAGAATCACTTGAACCGGGAGGCAGAGACTGCAGTGAGCCAAGATCACGCCATTGCGTTCCAGCCTGGGCAACAAGAGTGAAACTTTGTCTCAAAAAAAATAAAATAAAATAAGGTGTTGTTTAAAAAAATGTAGGTTAGGTTGGGCGCAGGGACTTATGCCTGTAATCCCAGAACTTTGGGAGGCTGAGGCAAGTGGATCATTTGACGTCAGGAGTTCAAGACCAGCCTAGTCAACATGGTGAAATCCCGTCTCTACTAAAAATACAAAAAAATTAGTTGGGCAGGTGGTTGTGGTGGATGCCTGTAATCCCAGCTACTAGGGAGGCTGAGGCAGGAGAATCACTTGAGCCTGGGAGGAGGAGGTTGTGGTGAGCCGAGATGGAGATCATGCCACTGCAATCCAGTCCAGATGACAGAGTGAGACCCTGTCTCAAAAAACAAACAAACAAACAAACAAACAAAAATACAGGCTCCTCCCAAACTAGGGTGCATGAGGGGAACTTGGTTTGCTTCAATCCAAGAGGAATTAGACGGTCAAAAGTGGCCTGGGAAAGCCAGAACCATCAGGGATGGAGGGAGGAGGAAGGCCTGGGGGTGAGGGCTGTTTGGTAACTGGGGTGAAGGGATTATACCCCTCTTGCTGGGATCCCCCAAACCCCTCTGGTCTTGGCGGAAGGCGACAGACAACTCTCTGCAGAAAGGTCAGGGGCTGCCAGATGCTCCAGGCAGGGGGCTGAAGGGGGTTGACAAAGGCATGCCCTCCAGGAGATGACGGCAGTGCCTCCAAGCTTCTCTGCCAGGGTGCTATGGCCCTTGACCTCCTTGTGATTCATGTTTGATCTCCATCAGCTTCTCCTTGATGATGTCCTTAGAGCTGGCATAGGTCACTTAGCTCTTAGAGGGTACAGACTCAGGGCCCCGGAACATAAACTCCAGATCTTCCTTCTTGCTGTGCTTGATCTCATAGGTTGCGTCATAGAGGATGGAGGAGCAGTCCTTGTCTGGCAGCATCTTGACTAAGGTGGCGTAGGGCCATCAACAGTCTGGCCTGCACCATCTACGAGGATCTCCTTGCACCTTCCAGGGCGGCTTTCTTCTTGGCCTCATTATGTCAACAGAGCACTACCTTCTTGCACTGCCTCACCTCCTCTGATGTCACCAACTTGTGTGCCTTCATGTCATTGGACACCTTGATGTCGCCATCACAGATAGCCACACTGAAGGCCATGTTTCTGGAAGTGAAAGGGAGACGTCAAAGAGGGCCAGAGAAGATAAGAGCTGTTGCAGCTGCTGCTGGAATCCTCTATCTCAGACTGTGTGTGTGTGTGTGTGTGTGTGTGTGTATAAGACAAGGTCTTGCTCTGTCACCCAGGCTGGAGTGCAGTAGTGCAATCACAGCTCACTGCAGCCTTAACTTCCCGGGCTCAAGCGATCCTCCCACCTTACCCTCCTGAGTAGCTGGGACTACAGGCATACACCACCATGACTGCCTAAATTTTTAATTTTTTGTAGAGACAGAGTCTCCCTATGTTGCCCAGACTGGCCTCGAACTCCTGGGCTCAAGTGATCTGTCCACCCCGGCCTCCCAAATTGGTGGGATTACAGGCATGAGCCACCATGCCTGATCTATCACTGTATTTGTTAGGGTTCTTTTTACTCCTTTTACTAGTTGTGATGGTTAATTTTATGTGTCAACTTAACTGAGCCACAGGATGTCCAGATATTTGATCACATATTTTTCCAGTGTGTCTATGGGGGCGTTTCTGGAGGAGACGCAGCTTTGAATTGGTGGACTGAGTGAGGCAGACCACACTCCCCAATGTGGATGGGCCTCACCCAATCCACTGGAGGCCTGGATAGAACAGAAAGGTTGACCCTGGCCCAGGTAAGTGGGAATGCTTCCTGCCTTTCGACTCAGACTGAAACATCAGCTCTTCCTGGGTCTCGAGACTGCCAGCCTTTGGACTGGTACTACACCGTCACCCTTCCTGGGCCACCAGATTGGGACTTGCCAGTCTCCATACTCTCGTTAGCCAATTCCTTATAATAAATCTCTCTATATATCTACATACAACACTAGTATTGTAATATGTGTCTATATATTATATATCTATATATACAGACACTGCTTAATAGATACATAGATATATATATAATGGGTAGACATATCCTATTGGTTCTGTTTCTCTGAATAATCCGAATATGGTAGTTAATTCCCTTTTTACTAATTTAAGAACTCTTTACATTAAATGTTCCCTGTTCACATTACCGGTGTGCTTTCTGTCTCCTGACTGGGCCCTGGCTGCTACACCATCCTTACAGTAAAACAACAAACAACAACATAAAACAAACCTTTCCTGTCTTTCTTACCCTTCACAGCTGACCTTCACTCTCTCCTTTGCCTCATCTCCTCAATTCATTGCAATCTGACTCTCCCAATGGAAATACACATTTCACTGACAAATTCCTAGTTGTCCAAAGAGGCAGCTGACAGGACTTCCCTCTCTTAATCACCTCCTTCTGAAAACATTATTCTCCCTGATTTCCCCATTGTGTTTCAGACCATTTCTTTTGAGGCCAATGTGGTTCATATACTGTAGGAAGAGTAAAAAGCTATTGGAGATTGGACAAAGCTGTTGAAGTTGGAAAAAGCTATTGAAATCCCAGCTCTGCCCTTTACAAGTGATATGACCTTGATCTCTGTGAGCTTGGTCGGCCTTCTCATTGGCAAATTTGGGATAATAATAATAATAATAATACGTAGCTTGCAGTGTTGTTTTAAGAATAAATAGGCTGGGTGTGGTAGCTCTTGCCTGTGATCCCAGCACTTTGGGAGGCCAAGCTGGAAGGATTGCTTGATACCAGGGGTTTGAGACCAGCCTGGACAACATAGCAAGACCCCATCTCTACAAAAAATAGAAAAACTTAGCTGGGTGTAGTGGCACAGCCTGTAGTTCCAGCTACTTGGGAACTGAGGTGGGAGGATCACTTGAACCCAGGAGGTTGAGGCTGCTGTGAGCATTCATTGCACCACTGCACTCCAGCTTGGGTGAGAATGAGACCCTGTCTCAAACAGAAATAAATAAATAAATAAATAAATAAATAAATAAATAAATAATTTATGTAAAGCACTAAGACATACAGCCGGGCACATAGTAGGTGCTCAATAAAGGTTAGTTGCTCTATTCTTCTAATGACCTTCATCCCGTGGGTTAAGCTGGTGATACTAGGGGCTCCACTTTTCCACTCTCTCTACTCACTTTCCCTGAGCAATGTTACCACACTTGAGGCATTGCGTACCACCACTTATTCGAAGCTGTATCTTCTTTCCAGACTTCTCTTCTTACCCAGATTGGGGGCTGATGTTGCCTGAGCCCCTATCACACCCAGAAACCTCTGTGAACCACGCAACTGTCAGGAGCGTCTTGCCTGCGGCTTCAAGGGCCTTGGCCACAGCTGATTGGACCAGGGGCTGGTGCTGATCTTAGGCTGGTCTCGGTGCAAAGGCCCCACCCAAACGCAAGAGCTCTGTACAGAAACGGGACATAGAAAGACCCAATTCGAGCCTCCCTGTGTGCTCTTTGAATGTGAGATGGAGAGGAGGAACTTGGTATTGGCAGCCAGAACGGAAAGAAAACAAGAAAATCCAGGATATAGCTTCCTCGTGGCAACCAAACCTAGGAGGAAGCAGCAACATTGAGGAGAAGCAGAAATAGTCACAGTAGAAGCCGAGACACGTGTGTGCCGGGGTTCCTAGAGCCAGTGGCAAAGGATGCCTGATACTGTGCGGGAGCTGCTGGGAGTCACTACTCGTCATGGAGAGCACCCTGAGGCCCCATGGAGCCAAGGTGTTGGGACAATTTCCTGTCTCTTACTTTTCATTGCTTCGTTTCCCTCTTTCACAGAAATATATATGTTTCTTTGCTCCTTGGAGCTTAACCAACACATATTCAGAGCTGCAGACCCATCTAGATTCATCCACTGTAGTTACTATAGGATATCCTTTTCTAGAGCCTGCTGAATGAATGAATGGATGAATGAATGAATGCATGCAGACACACATACAAACAGGGGGATAAAGGAGGAATGAGCCCGGACGGGACATAATGAAAAAGCAGGGAAGAATGAAGACAGTGCAGAGCCATGGGCAGCCGTGATCGAAGCTTTGGTGCTCAAGCATCCGTGGGCTCCTCGTTTCTGTAGTGGGGGGTAAACACAGAAGCAAAACGACGCGAGTGGGCATCAGAATCCGCCCATGACTTCTCAAAGCCCAGACTGCTGTCCCCACCTGCAGAGCTGATTCAGGTCTGGGGAGGCCCTGAGACTTCGAGTTTCTAACCAGTTCTCAGGTGACGCCTGGGGACCCACAGAATCAGCAGAGTTCCAAGAAGCGAATGTCTACAAAAGCCAAACAGCTCAGAGGTGCGGCAGGAAGTCAGGGACAGGATGAGGGAACTTCTACGTTGTTGGTCCAGATAGCGATTTCCAGAGGACAGCATATTTTGCAGCTTCCTGCCCCCTGAAAAAATACAAAATAAGGATTCCTGTCTCATTGTGAAATTTTGCAGGCAGGGAGGGCGAGTTGTCTTCATTCAAGCTCTTGTCACGCTGTCCCCAGCACCTGGCCCCGACTAGGAGAACGGTCTGCCTTGGTTAACGGGTCATTCAGTGTTGTCTCACGCAGAATCCCGCACTTTCAGCTAAAACCCACCTCAGGTCAAAGGCATTCAGTGCAATAAAGGCATTTGTGCTCCGAATCCAAATGTCAATAGAACAGAAACTAAAAATAATCAAAACCACTGAAAGGAGGTTAAGAGTCCTGTCCTGAAAACAGCTATTATTTGTCCATCCTCTAGGTTACAGTCAAATTAGGACTCAGGAAGCGAAGGCTCTAGAGCTCCCTCAGATGGATATTTTTATTTCAATTCTAGCCCCACGTCAGAGTGTATTTCATTACTTACTAGACCTGGGACATTATTGGTTGCCTGCTGTATGAGTTTCCGAGGGCTGCTGTACAAAATACCAGCATTGTGTGGCTTAACCACAGATTGATTCGTTCACAGTGCTGGGGTCAAGGTCCTGAGATCAAGGGCCATGCTCCCTGTGAAATCAGTAGGGAAAGATCCTTCTCTCTTCTTCCAGCCTCTCACGGTTTGCTGGCAATCCTTGGCCTGCTTTGGCATGCAGCTGCACAGCTCCGATCTCTGTCTAAGCTGTCATACGGCATTCTCCTATTCTTACAGGGACACCAGTCGTCTTGAATTAGGAACCTGTTCCACTCCAGTACGACCTCATCTTAGCTAATTACAGCTGCAAAGACCCTATTTCCAAATGATGTCATATTCAGAGGTACTGGGCGGTTAGGACTTCAACATATCTTTTTTGAAGGGGACACAATTAACATCGACCCTAGACCTTTACCATTTTCTCTAGTCAAATAAATCCCAGAATTTTCCAAAAGCATATTAACTGATAGGTCTACAAATAAAAATACCCAAGCAGAGACTGGGAAGACCCTGCCAATGTGGCAATGGCATGTCCAACAAGTTATTCCTTGTGCATAATAGTTCTTGGGCTAAGCCACAGAATGTGCTCTTTTTATGTATTTACAAGATTACAAGATCTTGCTCTGTCACCCAGACTGGAGCACAGTGATGTAATCATAGCTCACTGCAGCCTCTAACTCCTGGGCTCAAACAATCCTCTTACCCCAGTTTCCAGAGTAGCTGGGACTACAGGTGCTCACCACCATGTCCAGCTAATTATTTTATTTTTTGTAGAGATGGGGTCTTGCTGTATTGCCCAGGCTGGTCTCAAACTCCTGGCCTCAAGGGATCCTCCCACCTTAGCCTCTCAAAGTGCTGGGATTATAGGCATGAGTGACTGTGTGCAGCCTCTATTATTTCTTATAGCTGCATATAAATCTACAATTATCTGTTAAAAAAAAAAAAAAGAAATGACTTGCTGGGGTTGGGATGGTAGGGAGGAGAGCTGGGTTCTGGTCTCCTTTGGAGTAACGTGCTTTGATTATGTAACAATTGTGGAGTTCTGGGTCCTTCTGCGGCTGGCTCTTTCTCTGGGGAATGGGAAGGGAAGAAAGATAGGGCAGGGA
>NW_012104632.1:1197747-1204690 GCF_000951045.1 Mandrillus leucophaeus
GGTGGTGCATGCCTGTAATCCCAGCTACTTGGGAGGCTGAGGCAGGAGAATTGCTTGAACCCGGGAGGCGGAGGTTGTGGTGAGCTGAGATCACGCCACTGCACTCCAGCCTGGGCAACAGGGCGAGACCCCGTCCCAAAAAAAAAAAAAAAAGAAATGACTTGCTGGGGTTGGGATGGTAGGGAGGAGAGCTGGGTTCTGGTCTCCTTTGGAGTAACGTGCTTTGATTATGTAACAATTGTGGAGTTCTGGGTCCTTCTGCGGCTGGCTCTTTCTCTGGGGAATGGGAAGGGAAGAAAGATAGGGCAGGGAGAAAGTGGGGAAGTTGCATTGACTCCCTAGACCACCCTACGTTTCTATGTGAACTGAACAACAAGCTGGGCCATCCTTCCCTAGGAGAATAACTGGTCACCTGAGCCCAGGAGCAACACCTCAAAACCTTCCAGAAAGCCCAAGAAATTACAAAGTCATGCTGCCAGTGGGCCCACAGGTGAGCACCATGCTGCCAGCAGGATGTCCTCTCCTCAGCCACACAGAGACTTGGATCTGCCGCTTCTGAACGCGGGCTCCCACCTCAGGGAGATGTCTGTAGGTCTTGCTTCAGCCATGTTCCCCCAGGAGGCGTGGCCTGGCTCAGGCTCTCCTTGCGCCCCAGTCCCCTGGTAGGTTCTAAAAACTGCCTTTGCCAAGGGGCCCATCAAATTGTGTTTGGAGGCAGGAGGGTTTGTGCGCCAGCAGGACAGTTGCTATATTGCCCAGGCTGGTCTCAAACTGCCCATAGAGAGTTCTGGAATGTCCCCCATGGCACCCCATCCACTGGGAACCTTTGCCCTTAGGGGCTTCTGGGGCATTCACAGACAATGGTACTGTTGGCTTCCTGCTCCACCCAGTGCAGACCAGAAAACAAGTCATAGGAACTGAGGGCTCTGCCCACTTCAATCAAGAGGCCACCTGGCTTTTCCAGCTGGGCGCGGTGGCTCACACCGGTAATCCCAGCACTTTGGGAGGCCGAGGCAGGCGGATCACCTGAGGTCAGGAGTTCAAGAACAGCCTGGCCAAGATGATGAAACCCAGTCTCCACTAAAAATACAAAAAAAATTAGCTGGGCGTTGTGACGGGTGCCTGTCACCCCAGCTACTCAGGCAGCTGAGGCAGGAGAATCGCTTGAACCCAGGAGGCTGCGGTTGCCGTGAGCAGAGATCACGCCACTCCACTCCAGCCTGGGCTGTTAAAACAGAGCGAGACACTGGGAGAAAAAAAAAAAGAGGCCACTTGGCTTTTTCCTAGAGCAAGAGGCACAATGGCAGGGAGGCAGGGAGATGGCTTCAGAAAGGAGACCTCCCGGGGCCTCCCCATACTTCGTCTTAGGTCACCCTTCAACTGCCGCATCCTCTCCTGTGTTTGGTGTTTTCAAATGTTCAGCAGCAAACCCGTGGACCTGGGCTTCTCAACCAGCAGCTCCCAGTCTATGAGGTCAACCTCCAAACTGGTTTCCACAGTAAAACCGTCCTTTCCTCTGGTTGGAAGGGATTTAGGCTCCCCCTCAACCCCCAATCAGCAACTTGCACCCTCAAAATGAACTACTCCTGCTGAGCTGCCTGAGAGCAAGATTAGGGGGAGATACCCTCCCCTCTGCCAGTGAGTCACACCCTCTGACAATTTCTGTCCTGCCCATATGGTCCCATTATGACTGGGGAAAATAAAGAAAAATATGTTACTCTTTATAATGTATAGAAAATCTAAATATTATAGCAAATCTGGTAAAATCAACGTAAATATTGCCAATGCCAAAGCATTATGTCTGTGTGACTAGAACATGATGAGGGTCACAGGTAGTCCAGGCTTATTGTAAGTGACATCTCTACCCAATTCCCTTTCCACCGCTTGTTGCTTGCCCACAGAATTTCACATATATTTATTCACATGTCACTATAGCAACCTAAAGATGAAATATCTGAATGTAACGTAAGAAAGGATAAAAGCAGATTGCACAGATTCTTCAGAGCTTTGAAAATAGGCTGCATCTCCTTCCGTTTCTATGTGAGGTAATAACCTGGACCATGCTTGCCCAGGAAAACAGGGCGAGGCAACCCCTGGGTGCTGGGGTGCTGGGTTGGCCTCTCCCCAGAGCAGCCTCCACCAATGCCGCCCTTGAGCCAGCATGAGGAGGCGCCTTTGCCTCCCGGGGCCATCCTGGGGACACAGGAGGATGTTGTAGGGGCATTGCTGGAACCTGGAGCCTGCATGGGATGCCCATGCCCATGCCTGAGGCGTGGATGCGCCCGGCCCCGCCCCACCTGAGCACAGGTTGGGGAGATTCCTAACCCTATCCCTAACCCGAACCCAATGAAAGGGCGTTGCCTTCAAACCAGCCCAGGCTGGCTGCCCCAGACCCAGCAAGGGAGCCATCGCCCTGCTTCCTGGTGAGTGGAGGACAGCGCCCCCTCCAGGCAGCTACCTCGAGAGTGCTGAGAAGGACCTGTCCTCCCCACCTGTCCACACCCATTCTCTGATTTTTTTGTTTTTAATATAAAAAGAAGCTTCTCGTTCCACTGTTACTCACATGGTTTAAAAAACTGCCCTGATTATGATAGAGTTTGAAAAGAAAAAAAAATTCACGCTGGGGTGGAACTAAACCTCAGGGTGACTTCTCCCGAAATGCAGTTTTTCAGATGAGACCGGGGGCTGGGGGAGGAAGCTCCGGGACAGCGTCCCTCTTGGGAGAAAACCGGAAGGCCCGTGTCCATACAGGCACCTGTACATCACAGTCAGACAGCGGGTTGCCTTTTTTTTTTTTTCAAACAGAGTTTCGCTCTTGTTGCCCAGGCTGGAGTGCAGTGGCGTGGTCTCAGCTCACTGCAACCTCCGCCTCCCGGGTTCAAGCAATTCTCCTGCCTCAGCCTCCTGAGTAGTTGGGATTACAGGCATGCACCACCACGCCTCACTAATTTTGTATTTTTAGTAGAGACGGGGTTTCTCCCTGTTGGTCAGGCTGGTCTCAAACTCCTGACAGGCGATCCGCCCGGCTCAGCCTCCCAAAGTGCTGGGATCACAGGCGTGAGCCACTGCCTCCGGCCCTGGGTTATTTTTACATTGCTTTTCAGAGATCATTAATAAGGCGCCACATTTCTGGGCAGCAACGGGCGAAATTAGATGATGCATTGATTAGTTGGGTTCTGACAATGTGTTTATTGGAGACGCTGTCATGATGTACTAACTGGGTGGTTGACATATGGAGCAGTGGTTTCCTCTTCACATTTCTGTAGACACTCATTTCTTTCCCCCAACAGGTCCTAAGAGGTGGCTTATGCTGCTGTACATATTTATTAAGTATCACAGAGGCATCATGTAGTAACACTGTCAGCAATGCTTTGTATTAATGTGCTGAACATCCTTTACATGGGAAGAACACAATATCCACAGCTGCCTCTAAAAAACCCACTAACCAGCTGGGCACGGTGGCTCACACCTGTAATCCCAGCACTTTGGGAGGCCGAGGCAGGAGGATCACCTGAGGCCAGGATTTCAAAACCAGCCTGGGCAACATAGTGAGACTCAGTCTTTATAAAAACTTAAAAAAAAAAAAAGGCCAAGTGTGGTGGTACAGGCCTGTAGTCCCAGCTACTTGGGAGGCTGAGGTGGGCAGATTGCTTGAGTCCAGGAGTTCAAGACTAGCCTGGACAACACAGGGAGATCCCATCTCTACAAAAAATTCAAAAAATTAGCCAGGTGTGGTGGTGCAGGCCCATAGTCCCAGCTACTCAGGAGGCTGAGGCAGGAGGATCACTTGTTCCTGGGAGGTTGAAGCTGCCGTGAGCTGTGATGGCACCACTGCACTCCAGCCTGGGTGACAGAGTGAGACCATGTCTCAAAAAACAACAAAAAACAAGCCCACACACTAGTTTTGAAACTAAATATCATTAATACTGTCATTAAATAGGAATCCAAATAAGAGGGTTTCAAGGACCTAAGTTAAAAATGAAGGTTCGGCTGGGCACAGTGGCTCATGCCTGTAATCCTAGCACTTGGTGGGAGGCCGAGCCAGGCGGATCACCTGAGGTCGGCAGTTTGAGACCAGCCTGACCAACATGGAGAAATCATATCTCTACTAAAAATACAAAATTAGCCAGGCGTGGTGGTGCATGCCTGTAATCCCAGCTACTTGGGAGGATGAGGCAGGAGAATTGCTTGAACCCGGGAGGCGGAGGTTGTGGTGAGCTGAGATCACGCCACTGCACTCCAGCCTGGGCAACAAGAGTAAAACTCCGTCTCAAAAAAAAAAAAAAAGAAGGTTCAATTTCTGGAAAGATACCTAGGAGACGGTTAACAGTAGCTGTCTTCAGGGGAGAGTCCTCGGTGATTGGGACATGACTGGAGTCTTAGTTTTTTCTTTATTATTTTGCGCATTTTGCATTTTACCTATTCCAAAGGAAAAATTGAATTAAAATAAATATAAATAAAATATTCAGAATCTAAGCTGAAGCCTTAGCCACTGAATATCCCCATTAAAATGCTTTTCCTTAAATCTTCAAAAGAAAGGAAAGCAAGCTTTGATTTTTGAAAGAACCCCTCACCCCACATTTCAATAGCTATGTATAATTCCTTTAAGGAGCCCAGTCAGCGTGTGTGGGAGTTGAAAATGCTTTTTATCATTCCCCCTCAAGTTTGACAGAAGTGTGGCAAGGAGGGCCATCTGTTTTGCTTGAGTGAGAAGTGACCCAGCATTCTGATTTCAATTAGCCTCTTTGTAGCTTTCTGTTTGGGCTGGTTCCATGGGTAACGGTTCAGCTAAGTGTGGAGAGGAGCGGGCCAAGTTCTGCCGGTGCTGATGTGTTTTAACAACTGTCAGTGAACGTAGAACAAGCGTACGAGGCGGTGTTGTGGACACACAGTAAAACACATAATTTTACGGAATCAAGAGAGCACGTCCTAGAGTCTGAGAACTAAACAAAATATTGAAATGGTGTCTTTAAATCATCCTATGAAATGACGATTGAGAGATTTAAAATCAGTATCACTTCTCATCTAAAGTCCTAGTTTCAGTCAATGAATATGCGCCTCCTATGTGCAAAGTACTGTTATGCCCTGGGTGTGAACCAGAGACGAACAGAAGGGGCCCTTCCTGCCTTTGAGAAGTTTGTGATGTATTTTGGAGGACGGGCCAGCAGAGGTAGACAATAATATGCATGATATCTGAGATAGGAGGAGAGCTGGCAAACGTCGGCGTTCTAAAGTATTAGGAGTGCAGTATAGGAGATATTCCTCTGGCCCAGGGCTCTATACTGAGATGCTCAGGGGTCCTAGAGCCGGAGTGAAACACACCCTCAGCTGACACTACAGCCTGTGTCCCTTCATGCCACCTCCACTTGCACTTTACACACACTCTCACACGCACACACGAGTGCACATTCGTGCACACACACCACAGATATGTTGGGCAGGAGGTTGACGAAGGCGGTGGATGGCTCTGGAATGATGAAAGCTAACCCAAACACGCATCTCTGCATCTAGTTGTCACTGTCTGCCAGCATGTTTGCCAAAGTAGGAAGGGATTTTTGCCGGAGCTAGTTTGTGCAATTCCAGCAACAACCAATTCACATTTCCCCAGCGTGAAGTGAACCCATTGCACCCAGGTGTTCCCAGTCCTTCCCACCTGGGTTACTGATGTCCGGAAAGAAGATTGTGCCACTTCAATTCTGTGGTGTCATCAGTGTGTCAGCACGTCTCCTCTCCTCAAGGGGGTGGCAAAGTTCTTCCAAGTCACATCATCCAGAGCAGAGTAGTGGCAAGTCTGGAAGGTGGCTCTGGGTCCTGGCGGTGGTGGCCACCTGAGAGGGGACCTGTAGTGTGGCTGTGGCCCCGCGGCGGTGTCTTGGGATTAGTTCTAAGTCCCCAGCTCCTTTCCCTTGGCACTGCTGAAGCAGGAAGCCGGCAGCAGTGCCTTGCAGTGTGGCTCATGCCAGCATCAGTACCTCAGCTTAGAGTTGGCTATGAGCCATTCCCAGTCAACAGAGTCACTGCCTCAGTTCACCACTGTCTATGAAATGGTCCTACTCAACTGTGGCACAACTTATCTGACTTTAGCCTGAGCCAGAGGAGCCTTGTCCTCTCTGACCTGGACAGTCTATGATTTTCTTTGATAATAATGCTAACCCCAAAACGTTTAGCATACTTTTTAAACCTGATTTAAATTCGAATGTATACAATGTCATTAATTGTAAGTTATCAGTAAAAACCTTTTAAAAAGTGGACTCTAATCCTTAAATATATCATTTCCAACTTATATCTCATATTTAACTCTTTTCGGAGAAATTAATGACCTGTGACCTATTATAGTGCTATTTATTTATCATGGTCAACACCATTCACGAGGCCTAGAACGCTTTGGGCTAAAAATATCTGAAGGAAATAACAGGACTTTTTAGAGCCATGCTTTCTTCTTCACAAAATAAAGGAATTAATTATATTTTTTTAAATTTATTTTTTGAGATGGAGTTTCGCTCTGTCGCCCAGGCTGGAGTGCACTGGCGCAATCCTGGCTCATTGCAACCTCTGCCTCCTGGGTTCAAGCGATTCTCTTTCCTCAGCCTTCCGAGTAGCTGGGATTACAGGCGCCCACCATCACGCCTGGCTAGTTTTTGTATTTTTAATAGGGACAGGGTTCCACCATGTTGGCCAGGCTGGTCTCGAATTCCTGACCTCAGGTGATCCACTTGCCTCAACCTCCCAAAGTGCTGGAATTACAGGCATGAGCCACTGTGCCTGGCCAAATAATTCATTATTAATGATAATGTCAAATAATCATTAGGTCAAAAAATAAAAGGGAAAAAAATCAAATTGGAACATGCGGATATAAAGTTCAAGAGAGTGAGGTGAAGAAATCCAGTGGAGGCCGGGCACAGTGGCTCACACCTGTAATCCCAGCACTTTGGGAGGCCGAGGC
>NW_012104632.1:1205435-1291504 GCF_000951045.1 Mandrillus leucophaeus
CTCAGCCTCCCAAAGTGCTGGGATTACAGGCATGAGCCACTTTGCCCAGCCAGAGAAAACATTTTCTTAATGACATACATTTATATATTAATGAAGTCCCAGAATGTCCTGCTATTCATAGGGAGAGACCTTTATTTCTGAGGGTTTTAAAAGGTTTTAAAAACCTTTCCAAACAGCTGAGATTTTTTATTTATTTATTTTTATTTTTTTGAGGCAGGGTCTCACTCTGTCGCCCAGGTTGGAGTGCAGTGGTGCAATCAGGGCTCACTGCAGCATTCACTTCCTGGGCTCGAGTGATCCTCCTGTCTCAGACTCCTGTGTACTGGGACCACAGGTACATGCAATCATGCCGATTTTTTTTTTTTTTTTTTTTGTAGCAGTGGGGTCTCACTTTGTTGCCCAGGCCAGTCTCAAACTCTTGGGCTCAAGCAATCCTCCTACCTCAGCCTCCCAAAGTGCTAGGATTACAGACATGAGCCATTGCATCCACCCCCTCAAGCCCGCCTTTTTTTTTTCCTGAGCAATTTTGGTCATATCAAAAGCAAGACTTCTCAAATAAAACAATTATCTGATTATAGAACATAAACGTAGCCCAGGAAAAAACCCTTTATCCTCCGTGGGGTATAATTCTGCAGTTGCTTGCAGAGGCCTCATTATGGCGCCAATACCCTTGTTGCCTTTTTACTCTCCAGGCTTTGTCTGTCAGGTGTGGGGGCCCTGGTCAGAGGAGTGCCACCCCAGATGCTAGACACTGAGTTCCTTCCGGCGGGGGTCACCGACATAACAGTGATCTTAGAGTGAATTCCCTGTGGCGCTTGGGTTAGTGGATGGTTTTGACTTTACTGCCGAAAGGATTCTGGTAAAGAAAAAAAGAATCCTGTTGTTCTCAGTTAATACAGCATCTTTAGAAGGAAGTGCATTATTATGGGCCAAATTGTGTCCTCCTAAAATTCATATTTGAAGCCCTAACTCCCAGTACTTCCAAATGTGACTGTGTTTGAAGATAGGGCCTGTAAAGAGGTGGCTCAGGTTAAATGGGGTCATATGTATTACAGGTGGGCTCTATCAGTCTGACTGGTGTCCTCATAGGAGGAAATTTGGACACACACAGAGACACCAGGGATGTGCATGCGTGGAGAAAAGACCATGTGAAGACAGAGGGACAGGGAGAAGTGGCTGTCTGCAAGCCTCAGGAGAAACCAGACCTGCAGACACTTTGCGCTTGGACTTCCAGCATCCAGAACATAAGAAAATACATTTCTGTTGTCTAAGGCACCCAGTCTGTGGTACTTTATTATGGCAGCCCTTGCAAACTAATACATGTATTAAAACAAACTAAGCCAGGAGTGGTGGCCTGTAGTCCCATCTACTTGAAAGGTTGAGGCAGGAGGACTGCTTTGAGTCTGGGAGGCTGAGGTTACAGTGAGCTGTGATTGCACCACTGCACGCCAGCCTGGGCAAGAGTGAGACCCTGTTTCTAAACATAGACACACACACCCCTAAAACAGATCTATATTAAAATGCTTTGTCTTGATATTTTTACCAGGTCTGAAACAAGGCTTTTGACAACGTGAGACTCATGTGGTCCAGAACTTTGAAGCAGCTACATTTGAAAGACTTTTAGGTTTTCTTCACTTGTCACCAAAATCTGTTACAAATTCCAATGTGCAACTGAATTTGTGTATTAAAACAAATTTATATGACCAATGTCTGAAGTAGTTTGCTTAAGGAAGCCCTTAACCGCTTCTATGTGTTTTAAGAAGTTTTAAGATTATAATTTTTACGCTTTCGTCACACCTTTAGGAGGGCTTTTTCTTTTTTTTTTTTTTTTTGAGATGTAGTTTTGCTCTTGTCACCCAGGCTGGAGTGCAACGGCTTGATCCTGGCTCACTGCAACCTCTGCTTTCTGGGTTCAAGTCATTCTCCTGCCTTAGCCTCCAGAATAGCTGGGATTACAGGCGCCCGTCACCATGGCCAGCTAGTTTTTGTATTTTTTAGTAGAGACAGGGTTTCACCATATTGCCCAGGTTGGTCTCGAACTGCTGACCTCAGGTGATCCGCCCGATTCGGCCTCCCAAAGTGCTGGGATTACAGGCGTGAGCCACCGCGCCCGGCCAAGTAGGGCTTTTTCTAATTTCCTGGATAGACATGAGCAAGTGGTTTGAGTTGGATGGCTTGGGTCACGGAGGGAGGTGGACAGCACAGGTGTGTGGTTTGTGGCAGCTCTAGGTTTCCCTGCAGAGGAACATGCATAGAGCAGGGAACCAGCAAGCGTCGCTGCAGCGGTCCAGGAGGATGTCACCGCAGGCGCCAGGGGTGGAGGGGGCGGGCAGGAAGTCACGGATCTGAGGACTTGGAGGATACTCGGTGACTGACTGAAAGGGGCACCCAGGGGACCTGTGAAGCTCCGCTCAGGGGATGAAGCAGCTAACGGCCCCTCCGGGCCTCTGGGGGAGCGGCAGCTGGGGACGGAGGGCAGGTGCACTCTTTTGTACACCATGAGCTTAGTGTTCGCGAGGACCTCGCAGGCTGTGCAGCAAGCAGGTGCTGTGACTGGAGATGGAGGCGATGACTAAACACGAGAGTGAAACTGGACAGAGAACACCAAGTAAGAAGTAGGTCAAAGGGGGAAAGATGGAATAGGGCGGCAGCAACTCCCGCTGGGGGCAGAAGTGGAGCCCCCAAAGGAGACTGTGACAGAGGAGGAACTGCAGGGAAGAGAAGTGGGTAAGCAGCGTCTCCCGTTTTAATGCACTTCTCCAGAACACGTGCAGGGCAAGGACATATTTGTGACAATCTCCTTGGGATTCTATGCGGAAGGTTCAGACCCAGACTATGAGGAACACGGCTTTCAGCACAAGGTTTCCAAGGAGCTGGTAAAATTAGGGCTGGACCAGTTGATGGGGGCGCTGGAGAGCTCGGCAACAAGGTTCCCAGCAGAATCCTCGGAAAGCAAGAAGCCGATGGCAAAGCCAGGTGGGAGAGGCAAGAAGAGGGAGAAATGCGTCACACGAGTTGTTTTCATTAAAAACAAACAAACAAAACAAACAAACAAAAATCTAGCAGAAAGTTGGATGTGTTTTAAAATGGAAAGCATGGAGGGAAGGTTTGAACACAGAAGGGAAAGTAAAGACTCTCGAATAGACAGGAAGAAAGCGGGGTGAGGCTGTAACTAGGCTCGAGGTGAAAGCACAGTTGGAGAAACTGTGGGAGACACCAGGGAGTTGGGGTGCTGCCTGAAAGCCTGGGGGGCCGCCTTGATGTGGCGGGCAAGGAGGCAGTTGCAGACAGAATGCTGCCCTTAGCTAGCGAGCAGGACGGCCCTGCAGCACGGCTGGGTCTCTAGAAATGACCTGGGCAGACAGAAGGCATGGGAATGGCAGAAGGCCATTTCTCCAGCAGGAAAACACTGCAGTAACCTCGTTTCCCGGTCTTGGCTACAC
Source organism: Mandrillus leucophaeus (assembly GCF_000951045.1). Classification (NCBI taxonomy): domain Eukaryota; kingdom Metazoa; phylum Chordata; class Mammalia; order Primates; family Cercopithecidae; genus Mandrillus; species Mandrillus leucophaeus. The sequence continues at coordinate 1,208,879 of NW_012104632.1, forward strand.
GTCCCCCTCCTTCGCAGCTGCCTGTGGCTATCATCACTCATGGAGAAGACGTCTCCCCGGGATTCGTGGTCACTGGGGTCTCACAACATGCGCAACACAACTGTTTCTGTCCTGGGATATACTCAAACTAAGGAGACGGACCGCTGCTTCTAACCGCCTGCCATGCCGAGGGATGCTTTCCTGGAGAACTTTCTGGGAAAGCCACAGCAGCGCACCCCTCAGGACAGCGGGATCCAAGCCCTGGAGAGGCGTCTTTTCTCCACCGCCCTCCTCACTTGGCTCGCCTTCCTTGTCACTGTCTCTTTCCTCCGCTTTCCTGCCTCCTAAGTCTTTTCTTTTAACCCTCCAATTTCATTTTCCCAATTGCCTCTCCACTGTTTACGTGTGAAATACGATCACTTAAATACATGAAGAAAAACGCCAGGCGCGGTGGCTCACGCCTGTAATCTCAGCACTTCAGGAGGCCGAGGTTCCGGGGGTGGATCACTTGAGGTCAGGAGTTCGAGACCAGCCTGGCCAACAAGGTGAAACCTCATCTCTACTAAAAATACAAAAATTGAGCTGGGCGCGGTGGTGGGTGCCTGTAATCTCAGCTGCCCCGGGAGCTGAGGCAGGAGAATCACTTGAACCCGGAAGGCAGAGGTTGCAGTGAGCCCCGATCATGCCACTGCACTCCAGCCTGGGCAACGAGAGCAAAACTCCATCTCACAAAAAAAAAAACAAAACAAAAAGAAGAAAAAGTTACACCAAATCAATCAGCTGACTTTTAAATCACCAAGCTAACTGTTCACTAAAGGAAAACTAAAATTGAAGAAACTTAACTTTGGTCAATAAAAACTAATCTGGTATCTGAATCAGAATTTTTAAAAAGTAAAACCTTCTTCTCTCTGTTGAGTCAACCAGCCTATCTCAACAGCTCCTTAAGAGAATCACAGTTGGCCTTCCTTATCTGAGGGTTCTGCATATGCAGATTTCAGTAACAGCAGATCAAAAATGCTTGAAAATAAATTTTAACAAACGAATGCAATAAAAATACAAATGGAAAATAGAGTATAACAAGTATTTACAGAGCACTTACATTGTATTAGGTATTGTAAGGAAACTAGAGATGATTAAAGTACATGGGAGGATGTACACAGATTATTTGCAAATTTATTTGTCCTAATTGGACACACATTTTTATACCAAGGACTTGAGCATCCATGCATTTTTGGTAACCAAAAGGGTCCTGGAACCAATCTCCCATAAATACTAAGGGTGAACTCCACCCATAAAAAATAAATACAAGAGATACATAAAATAAAACTGAAAAGAAACTCTTCTATCTTAAATACTCCATATTAAAAATGACCAAAGCTCCTCCTTCACTCTTCAAAACCAACAGGTCCGTTTTCTTAAAAAAGGACAGTGACATAAAATTATTCAGTAAGGCCGGGTGTGGTGGCTCACACCTGTAATCCCAGCAGTTTGGGAGGCCAAGGCGGGCGGATCACCTGAGATCAGGAGTTCGAGACCAGTGTGACCAACATGGAGAAACCCCGTCTCTATTAAAAATACAAAATTAGCCAGATGTGGTGGCACATGCCTGTAATCCCAGCTACTCGGGAGGCTGAGGCAGGAGAATCGCTTGAACCCGGGAGGCAGAGGTTGTGGTGGGCTGAGATCACGCCATTGCACTCCAGCTTGGGCAACAAGAACGAAACTCTGTCTCAAAAAAAAAAAAAAAAAATTCAGTAAGAACCCAGCAACATCATGTAAGTGACAGCTAGTAATTTCAGTTGTAAGTTTAATGACAGTATCTGATTTGCTCTCCTAAGCAGCAAGCAGAGACCCTAAAATACAAATGAATATGCTCACGGATACAAGCAGACTGATATTTCTGAATCACCCCACATGCCTATATGAGATGAATGTGAAAGACAGTGCATTTCTTAACTCTTAGAAGTAAAACTGTTTGTGAAATTAAATTAAAACAATGAAATCCTAAAGATGAAGACTTGCTAGTCACTGCTAATGTATAGGTAATAAAACCTGACTTAAAATACTGTATTTTGAAAAACAAGTCAAAACTAGAAGCTCCTTGATGACAATGCAGTAAGGCCCACCTTAAGTACTTGTGGATAATCCATCTGCCTAGATACGCAGGACTTCAGCCTCCTCTACTGCCCCACAGCGAACATTTTAGACAATGCCTTAAACACTGAAATTCCATTCAGATCCAAACTCAGAAAGTGTTACATTAACAAAATCCAGTAAAACCTGATAACATAGTATAAATCATTTCAAAACACCCTTGGTAAATAGATCTGTATTTACAGAACCTCCTTGAACATATAATAGGTAATGATGCAATGAAGACATTTTTATAATATTTATTAAGATAACAAATTTATAAATTGAAAGACTCAGAGGCACATAGTTTAAAAGGCCAATACCATGGGAATAATGAAGTCAACACAGAAAAGTAAGAAGATATGAACAGTTACAACCAATACAAGATTTTCTTTAAAAGCCACATTCCCCTGGTGAACACATCACAGGAATCATCCTTCAAAATTACCATGATAAAAAGTCATTTCCTTCAAAGAAAAATAATTCTTTCCGCCTACCGAGCCTAGAAAATCCTATTTACAATCCTGTGTCCTGCCTTTCATCAGTATTATTTAACATGGTCTCCTCTATTCTGCCATTAGAAGTATGGAAAATTTTATAACTACTGTATTTACAAATGCACATAATATTTAAATTTGCTCTTCATTGAGAACAACCGAATATATACTTAATCAAATCACAATACAAATGCTTTATAGTGTTGAAGACACATCTCATGGGGGAAAGGTATGTGGGAAGAGGTGTATTTAGAATTACGGTGTTTCTGAAGGATTACTAGGCCAATAATTCTGATAAAACTCAAGGTAGTCACAAAAACAGGTCTTTGTTGATGAAGAGTTTAATTTATTTCTGTTTTAACTGGACACACTGGACTTCTTCAGTCAACCTTCACCACACTGTATATTTTGGTAACAAACCAAAAGCATGCAAAGAAGCCAATTGTTCCTATAAGAGAAAAAATAAAAATAAACCCTTTTTCAAAGGAAGTGTCATACTTTACACAAAAATACAGACTTACAATGACTGGTTCCTTAAAAAAGTCCCAAAACTATAAACTATTACCCGCCAGGAATATATTACAGATCTATGAGCACGTCTGAAAAATATACGACCACATCAAGTTTCTTACAAAAACTGATAGAATTTTTTTCTACTCTAAGATTACCTAAGCTTTCTACAATACACATTATTTTCCTTACTACATAGAAAAGACTGAAGGATGTCAACTGTCCTTTCCTATTTAAGAATATTTTATAACAAAATGGAAAATGCTACTAGAATTTTTTAAGGTATGAGATGAATACATTAAAACAGGTTCAAATAATGATTAAATGGGGATATTTTCTAAGTACAGTTATTGGAAGTTATCAGTCTTCAAAGAATTATAATAAAGTAACTCAGTAAGTTTTTACATAATGTTAAAAGTGACATGATTAGGATAATAACAGAACTGCATCCTAGCTGAAAATGAGAGACAGCGTGGCAGCAGAGAACACAGCAGCTCTGTCATGAACTGTGTGTATCATCCTTGGGCAAGTCCACTGACATCTCCAAGCCCATTTACCATGTTAACTAGAGAGAAATTTGTCTGTCCTCATTGCCTCCATAGACTGTTATGTAGAGTAAATGAGATAATTCATGAAAACAATGTATGGCTTGATTTTCAGGTATCAGTCGAGATTCCAAAGAATTTGAACGCTAGATGGGGACACACGGTTTTTTTTTTTTTTTTTTTTTTTTTTTAGTTAAGCAAAATTAGCTAATGTTTATTTTCATATATGAAAAAAACTCTACAGTCAAATCAGGTAGAGTTAGAACAGAAAATATGGTTTTATGATATAAAATACATTAATAATATTTATCATGAATAGCTAGGAGGATAGTCATAATTATCTCAGTACTGGGAAGACAGATGATGATGAAGTATTCATTCCTGATAAAAACTCTTTTTTTTTTTTTTTTGCTGTCTCAAGAACTTTATTAATAGATCATTAAGTGTTCTTTTTTTTTCATTTTTTAAATTATACTTTTAAGTTCTAGGGTACATGTGCACAACGTGCAGGTTTGTTACATATGTATACAAGTGCCATGTTGGTGTGCTGCACCCATTAACTCGTCATTTACATTAGGTATATCTCCTAATGCTATCCCTCCCCCTTCCCCCACACAACAGGCCCCGGTGTGTGATGTTCCCCATCCTGGGGACACTCTTTCAATGAGACAAAAATGAGGTTCAAAGGGGTTAAGTGACTGTCTCATGGTCACATGGATGGTATTTGTGGCCAGAATTCAAATGCGTTTTTTCTGACTTCAAGCATAGTACTCCTTCCACATGCACACATAAGGTGCTATAAATAGTCCTTGTATAAATTTTACACTTAAAGTCTCAATGGTTTTCACCATTGTTTTAAATGCAGTACTCAGAGACAATATTAAAGGAGATTTTCTAAATCAAGAGACTATACATGGGACATTACCGTGGGAAATTACAAACATCATTATATCCATCCTTACATTGTATATGTATTGAGGCCCTACTTTGTGCAAGGCACTGATGTGTGTTTTGGAGAACATATAAATATACCTTTTGCATACTCCAAAGGGTTATTATTCAGATTAGGATTGGGGTTAATTTCAGAAAAGCAATAATGAAAACATCAATATATTTATATAACCTTGTACTTACTTGCATAAATTTCAAGATGACAAACAATATTTTAAGATGAGAAAAACATTTAATCACTATCCAGGCAATTCTAAGAAACTTAAGTTTAGTTACTTAACTTTGTTCTTTTTTTTTTGAGACGGAGTCTCGCTCTGTCGCCCAGGCTGGAGTGCAGTGGCGCGATCTCGCCTCACTGCAAGCTCCGCCTCCCAGGTTCACGCCATTCTCCTGCCTCAGCCTCCCGAGTCGCTGGGACTACAGGCGCCCGCCACCATGCCCAGCTAAATTTTTGTATTTTTAGTAGAGACGGGGTTTCACCTCCAGGATGGTCTCAATCTCCTGACCTCGTGATGCACTGTCTTGGCCTCCCAAAGTGCTGGGATTACAGGTGTGAGCCACCGCGCCCAGCCAATTTTGTTCTTAATGTGGAATATATGTACATACTAAAAGTGGCTTCTTTCCTTTTGTGACAGAATAATTACTTCTGTTTTGTAAAATGGATTGACATAAATACAGTAAAATGGCATTGCTTTGGAGTTCTGAAGCAAATACAGACCATACCCTATTTTAGAGAAAGGTAAGGCATTTAAAGGGCTCACTACTCCCTTATCCAGAACCCTTCCACCTGTTCACTAAAGGAAAAATAAAATTGAAGAAAGTGAAACACACTATAAGTCACTGGTTTAACTGGTTGGTTCAATTGGGATGTGGCTCCATAATTCAGATTACAAAACTCAACTCTGAATGAATGAAAATGTAACACTTTAAAAATCAAACTTAGCCAGGTGCAGTGCCTCACGCCTATAATCCAAGCACTTTGGGAGGCCAAGGTGGGCAGATCATCTGAGGTCAGGGGTTCGAGACCAGCCTGGCCAACATGGTGAAACTCTATCTCTACTAAAAATACAAAAATTAGCCAGGCGTGGTGGTCACGCACCTCTAATCCCAGCTACACGGGAGACTGAGGCAGGAGAATCACTCGAACCTGGGAGGCAGAGGTTGCAGTGAGCCGAGATTGCACCACTGCACTCCAGCCTGGGTGACAAGAGCAAGACTCCACTTCAAAAAAAAAAAATCAACATCAATAAAATTTAGGTGATGGTTAAGCTATCATTTTCTGTATGATATGCCTGGAAAAACAACAGATTTTCATAGTGATCATTAGTTTTTGTGTGTAGGCTAGGAATAAATTATTCTCTATATGCATTTATGGACACACAGGGCACAAAAATAGTTATTCCTTGTTTCACTGGCTACTGCTACTTTATAGATGATTTATTAAAATTTACAGCTCTGGACCTAAATCTATCACATAGATCCAAGACACGCACCCCACCATGTCTGATCAATGACCTGGAATACAGAATCGATGTAAGTGCCTTAAACCTGAGACAGCAGCACAGACGCTTCAAAACCCGACTCCAGGCTCTGACATGCCAACAGATGAGTGAAAAGCAGAACAGGTTTAATTGGGAAAAAAAAAAATTTTTTTTTCTTTTTGGCTCCTGTATTTTCTTCCATAACATGCATGATGAGCTAAAATTTCAGATGCACACTTTGTGCAGTATTACTTGTGACAAAGAAAGGTGCTATAATTCTTTTTTTAAGTTCAGTCACTCACGCCACAAATGTTTACCAAGCACCCTGGGCTCTGAGATACAGAAAACCTTTATCTAGTTAAGATAGAGAAGCTATATATACATACAAAATTAATACCAATATAATACACACTATATCCTATTCAGTGCTTGAATTTTAAAGTGGAGATAAAATCTTCTAGATTAAGGAATGTCCCATTATCTTTCCTTGATATCCCCGACCTACTCTCAGTCTCATCTTGACTTCACCTCCTCAGTTTCTACTTAGTCCTAAACTTAAGTCACTATAGCTTCTACCCCATTTCTGAAGTAGGGGGGAAAAAAAAAAAGACTGTGTGTACCTTTAAGAGGTTAACAGAGGAAAACCATGAGCTGTACTGGCCCACATGTCCCTGAACCTTTACCACAACTATGACCCTGTTTAGCCTTCTTCTCCCGGCTTCTGTTTCATCATCTTTATGCAACTCACAGGTGGGCAGACCAAACTATGCCTAGTTGAGAGGAGGACTAAATACAGGAGCACTAACAGAATAAGCCTTCATGAGTTTTAAAAAAGATAAACATTTATAAATTATTTGTCTAAAAACTTACAAAATAAAAATAATCACTTAAATTCTAATTTTACCTGTAAAAAGAAAGAAGATCAAAACCATTATCATGGTATAACCAAAGTACAGAATTGTGCTTGCTGTTCCTGTGATCTGCAGTTTTGAAAAGAAGTAATGTATTGCATATATTAAGAAATAAACTGCAGTAAAGCCGCTGGTAAGGAATGAACGCCATTGCCAATGATAATCCTAGGTAGTAAAGAAAAAAGAACAAGAATTACATTCCAATTAATAGATAAGATGTAGTTAACTAAGGTTCAAAGCAAGCATAATAAATGAGACAGCCCCCAATCTAATTTCTGCTATCAGTTCCAGGCTCTTTCTCCTATTGAACTTCACCCATTCCTCTCTCCTCACTAAAGGTGCTAAGAAGTGCCCATTGTCTTTGGTGCGACTGCTTAAAAACTGGCTAAAAATGTTTGGAAGCAGCTTAAACTGTTTATGAATAATAAAGCATTAGGTTGTATTTCAAAATTTATTCTTCCTGAAGAAAACCAATGTACAAATAGCTTACAACTTACTTACAGGGTTTGACATTAATATTATATTAAAGTCTGGTCAACTCTGTATTAAGAAGAAGATTATTCTATTCAGGCCTGGTTGGAATCCAATTTCACTTATTACTAACATAATTTAAACAAGGCAGATGATTAAAATAGCTCTTCTTGCTTTTAAGTGGCTTATAGCTTAATAGAAGATCTTTTAAAAGAGAACACTTCACTATCTCTCTTGCCCTTTGGAATATGTGAAAAATAAATACATTCAAAAAGCAAACTAAGATTAGAAAATCCTAAAAATACACACATGCACACGCGCACACACACACACAAAATGCAACAGCTAATCAATAAATGCAACAGGTAATCAACAAATGCAGCAAAATTGCAGGGTAAAAGATCAACATACAAAAGTTGGTTGTGTTTTTACACACCAGCAATGAGTAATCTGAGAAGGAAATTTAAAAACCCAATTCCATTTAAAATAGCACCCAAAAGAATAAAATACCTAGGAATAAATTCAACCAAGGAAGTGGAAGACTTGCACAATGAAAACTCTAAAATTCTGCTGAAAGAAATGACAGAAGACCTAGGCAAATGGAAAGACATCCCGTGTTTATGTACTGTTAGACTAAACATTGTTAAGACAGCAATACTCTTCAAAATGATCTACAGATCCAATGTAATACCTGTCACAATTCCAATAATCCAACGATTCAATTTCTGCAGATATGGAAAAGTCAATCCTCAAATTCAAATGGAATTGCAAGGGGCTCCAAATAGTCAAAACAATCTTAAAAAAGAACAAAGCTGGAGGACTCAGTCTTTTTTATTTCAAAACTTACTACAAAGCCATAGTAATCAAAGTAGTGTGGTACAGGCCTAAGGAAAGCATATAGATCACTGGAATAGCATTGAGAGTCCAGAAATAAACCCATACATCTATGGTCAATTGATTTTTGACAAGGTTGCCAAGACCATTAAATAAGGAAAGAACAGCCTGTTCAACAAATGGTGCTGGATAACTGGATATCCATATGTCAAATAATGTAGCTGGACACTACATCACACAAAATACAAAAGCTAACTCAAAATGGATCAATAACTTAAACACATGAGGTAAAGCTATAAATCTCAGAAGAAAATATGGGGGTAAATCTTCATAACCTCGAATTTGACAATAATTCTTTTTTTTTTGGTGGGGGGAGGGGGACAGGGTCTCACTCTGCCACCCCGGTTCTGGAGTGCAGTGGTGCAATCATGGCTCACTGAAGCCTAGATCTCCTGGGCTCAAGTGATCTGTCCACCTCAGCCTCCCAAGTAAGCCACCACATCCAGCTAATTTTGTTATTTTTTATAGAGACAAGATCTCACTATGTTGCCCAGACTGGTCTCAAACTCCTGGGCTCAAGCGATCCTCCCGCCTCAGCCTTCCAAAGTGTTGGGATTACAGATAGGCGTGAACCACCATACTCAGCCCTCGTTTGACAATCATTCTTAGATATGACACCAAAAGCATAAGCAACAGAAGAAAAAAAATAGATAAATCTGACTTCATCAAAATTTAAAACTTCTGTGCAAAGGACATTATCAAGAAAGTGAAAAGGATAACCTATAGAACCAGAACTGCAAATAACAATCTAATAAAGATCTACTATCCAGAATAAATAAATAAACTCTTACAACTCAACAAAAAGACAAATTTAAAAATAGGCAAAGGACTTGAATGGCTATTTCTCCAAAGAAGAAATACAAATGGCTAACAAACACAAGTACAAATGCTCATCATTAGTCACTGCAGAAATGCAAATCAAAACCAGAATGAGACACCGCTTCACACCCACGAGGACAGCTACAATTTTTTCAAAAATGGAAGGTAAGTGTTGGCAAAGATGTGGAGAATTAGAACCTTTGTACATTGCTGGTGGGAATGTAAAATGGCACAACCACTGTGGAAAAGTTTGGTAGTTCCTTAAAAAATTGAACAGAACTACCACATGACCCAGTGATTCCACTCCTAGATATATACCTCAAAACCAAAAACAGGTACGCAAATGAACACTTGTACATGAATGTTCACAGCAGCACTATTCACAACAGCCAAAAAGTAGAAACAATACAAATGCCCATCAATGGACAAATGGATAAACAAATTTATCATTCTGCCATAAAAAGGAATGAAGTGGCCGAGTGCGGTGGTTCACACCTGTAATCCCAGCACTTTGGGAGGCTGAGGCGGGTGGATCACAAGGTCAGGAGATCCAGACCATCCTGGCTAACATGGTGAAACCCCGTCTCTACTAAAAATACAAAAAAATTAGCCAGGAGTAGTGGCGGGTGCCTGTAGTCCCAGCTACTCGGGAGGGTGAGGCAGGAAAATGGCGTGAACCCGGGAGGCAGAGCTTGCAGTGAGCCGAGATCATGCCACTGCACTCCAGCCTGGGCGACAGAGCGAGACTCCGTCTCAAAAAAAACAAAAAAAGAAAGGAATGAAGTACTACTATACATACCACAATATGATGAACCCTGAAAACATGCTAAGTCAAAGAAGCCACACACAAAAGGTCACATATTATATGATTCAATTTATAAGAAATGTCTGAACAGGCAAAACAGACAGAAAGCAGACTGTTGGTTGCTAAGGCCTAGGGGAAGCGAGGAATGAGGAGTAACTGCTTAGCAAGTATAGGGCTTTAATTAGGGGTGATAAAAATATTTTGGAACTAAACAGAGGTGGTGGTAGCACAACACTGTAAATGTTGTAAGTGTCATTAAACTGTCCACTTCAAAATGGTTCATTTTCTGTTATGTAAATTTAACCTCAATTTTTTGAATAACATACCAAGTTTAATAAAGTTAGATTTTTCTCCAATATAGACAATACATATTAAATAATAGATTTAACACAACCTAAATCTTTAAAATTCAACTCTACTATTACATAAGGATACTATCATTTTGGTGCTGCCATGAAGAGAACTTATTATAATGTGATTATAGAAACTTTTTAATGAATTTTCTTACTAGTTTACTTCTATTAAATGTTCAGTCTAAATTTGTTTTTAATATATTATTTTATATTCTTTTATCTCAGGCATGATATATATATTTATATCACAAGAGTATTAATTTTTAAGTTGGTTAAAAAACAACAGTGAAAAGTTAGCACAACTTACTATTTCTGGAAAATTAACATGTTAAAGTCTCTAATAGTAATCTCTAACTAAATACACTGAACCGGGATATCTTAATCCTAAAGAAGGTTGCATTTGATTTAGGAATATAGGTCAATGTCTATCATAATAAACATACATCTACAGAAATTATTTTAACAATATACAAATTGCAATATGCCAAAGTTATAAATACTGTCTACAAATTAACATAAGTGAATACTGCTAATACATACCTCTGCACATAGGTGGAAATAGCAAAGAAGTATAGTTGCTTCAGAACAGGTAATAACCAAAATGATAAACACCAGAAATAGGAAGCCAAACATGTAATACATCTGGTGTGACCTGTAATCAAACACGTCAAGATGAAACTATACATATTTTCAATTTGACACCGCACATAACACAATCTTTTCATTCTTCTTGAACTGAAAAGGTTTGCTTTTTCTCTCAACTAACCGAACAAGACGAATTATCACAGGTTGGGATGGTGATGGGGTGGGGAAGGGGAGGAGTAGGAAGGATATGTCAGTGTCACTGGACTTTACCTTCCTGCTCAGGGAGGCCTGAAACTTCTACTTGTTCACATATGGCTAGTCTACTCATCTCCTGGTGAGCCAGACATATTTGATAAACACTGACTGAAAAGACAGAGCCAACTAAGAATAGGTAACCGTTTCTTATCACATATAATAAAACCAGTTGAATTTGGAAAATTAATATAACAATTGAGAAGGAAAGATATGTTCCAATCACCAAAAGCCTCAAATTTAGTTCTAATTTTCTGTAACCTCCAACCTTGGTACTTTCTGTAACATATGTCAGTGTGATCCACTAACAATCATGATATAACACTATATATATACACACACACGGAATGGCTCAAAATGACTATTATGAGTTTTTACATGTGAACAAGGAATCGGAGAATGAAGGCATCTGAGAATTGGAAAGGACTCTGCAGGTCATCTAGACCAATCCCTTCATCAATCCCCTCCAACAAGTGCTCAGAGGATCTTCTCCGGAGCAGTGCAGGTTAGTTAGGAACACAGGTTTGGAGAAACTTCGGTGAATTCTCTGTCACAGGGTTGCTGTGTAACAAGGCAAATTACTCAACTTACAAAGCCTCATTTACATCTCTGTAAAATGGGGCTAACACTCACCTCACAGAGTTCTGAGAATGAAGTAATAAGAATTAAGGAAGAGTAAGAATTAACAAGCCTTCAATTCATATTATACTAACTGTTACCACTACTGTTCTTCTTCCCACATAGAAAAGATAAAAATAAGCTTTTGGCTTTTAAGATTTCTGGTTACTGAAGAACTGTCTACATTTATAGGATACAAATAGTAACCCATAAAAACAAACAAAAAGCAAATATTACATACAACGGTAATAAGAATGAGAAGACTTTGTCCTTAGCTTACCAAATACTATTCAGAATGAAGAAAAGCTGTATAAAGATGCAGCCAAAGGGCAAAATCCCTCCCATGACAATACCAGGCAAGGGCTTTGTGTAGAACGACTGTTCAGGAATCTGACGTGGAATCTGATTGGTTCGAACTGGGTGTTCAATGGCCTTCAGTAAAGAAAGGAAGGAAGAATTCATAATTATGTATCTGTCTTAAACATTCTTCTCTGCACAAGATTATTTGCCGGCTTTTTTCCAGCTTTCATGCTGTCACTAATGGCAATAAAGTCTACTTAAGACATCAAATTGAAATTTGTCTTTAGAAGCCATCAACCAGGTACCATCAGGTACAGTACTCGGTCTGTCTACTGGAACAAGTTAATACTGTCTCCAGCAGTGATCCACTGACTAACGGCTTCAGACACAGGAAGAAGTACACAGGAGATAAGAGAATACTTGGAAAATAATAGTTAATAAAAAGGTAGAGTTAGGCTTTTCATTTTCATTACCTATGTACTGTAAGAAATCAGCTGGTTCTGCAATTTTGGTCAATGTATTTTTATTTGGAGGTGGGCAATGTCATCTTTATTAAAATTGCTCAATTTTACTAAGACTTAAGAACATGAAGACAACAACGAATGGCTGTATGAACCTTTACGACCATAAGGAGTTGGTGATGTTCTCAACTATTCTCCCTTTCATGACACTACATGGTGGTATGAAAATCACTGGAACCTGAAGTACACAAGCAGCCACGTGAGAGGGGAAAAGAGTACAGATGTAGAAATTCATTTTCTTGTAAAAAAGTTCAAAAATATCCTTCTATAGTTTTTGTGATGATAAATCAAAATTTAAAACTTGGTATTTTCATTCAGACCATACTTCCGCAGACTAGATTATTATTTTACATGTAGATACATGAGTATACAGGCAGAGAATCATGTATATCATTCTCCAATACTTACATTTTAAACTTTTATTTATTTCCCACGCTGATATTAAACAGAAATATTATAAACTTCAAACCAGCAAAGTTTTGGAATTTCAAGTAATTATTTAATCAATGTAATTAAAAAATTCAAACCCTGTCAATTCACTACTTCTGAGGTATAAAGTCATAAATTAAACAAAATGCCAAAGTTGTTTAAAAAAATCCTTCAGCAGCTAGGCATGAAAGTGCAGTGGAGGCTGTGGAACAAGCACCAGCTTCTGCCAGGGCCTTCCGGGTCCTGCTCACAAAGTGTACTAAACACACAGTCTTTCTTTTACCCTGTGGACTTGATATTTTCAGAGAAGGACAGGGATACTGAAGTGTGGTTAAAGAAGGATACTGGTAAGACGGAAGAATAATATTTCATTTTTTTTCCCTTTTAGCCTGAGGGCAGAAGTGGGCAGCAAAGTGAGAGAAGGCCAACTGGAGGGTGAGAGAGAAACCAGAGGAACGACTGAAACCTGATTATGATCTTCCTTAAAATCCAATATTAGCAGGGAAGCAGATACAATTTATTTCAAGCAGATACAATTTATTTCAAAGCTACATATCAATCACAAACATTTGCTACTCTTACTCTGCAGCCACTTTTCTTATAGTGACTTCTTAACCCACCCTCTCTGCTTACTTAGTTAAGCTTTGTGCATTCTGGGATGCCAAGGGAGGTGGATCACCTGAGGTCAGGAGTTAGAGACCAGCCTGGCCAACATGGTGAAACCTTGTCTCTACTAAAAATACAAAAATTAGCTGGGTGTGGTAGCACATGCCTGTAATCCCAGCTACTCGGGAGGCTGAGGCAGGAAAATCACTTTAACCCAGGAGGTGGAGGTTGCAGTGAGCCGAGATGGTGCCACTGCACTCCAGCCTGGGTGACAGAATGAGACTCCATCTCTAAATAAATAAATAAATGAATGAATGAATGTTTTCATTAGTTTATATTAGCATTTCTTTCCCAATTAATCTATATTAGCTTCTATTTACTTAAAAAACTTTGAAACCTAAGTTTAGATCTGTAACCTCTCTACCACCTCCTAAATAATACTACTATTTTTAAAATATTCTATGAAATCCAGATCCTAAAGGACAAGTTTACATCTTTACACACTTCTATGATATCTTTTGAGATGGCATATGCTAATTTCTGTAGCTAAAATTCACCTAAGTTAACACCTATATACTTACATTCTTCTTAAAACCAAAGTATGCACCAATAAACGTCAGAGGCACAGATATGCAGAACCAAAGGGCCAATATGGCAACCAATGTCCCAAAAGGAATAGCCGCTGAAGATCCTTCTCCCCAGAGGATCAGATTCATTATAAAGAAGTCAGCAAAGACAATCCTGAAAGACACAACAGGCTTTTGGGTAAAACCAGAGATAACAAAATGCAACAGTAGTATGCAATGAATATTACAACTTCTATGTTTCTAAAATATATATACAAAGAAAGTGGAATTGCTGCATCACAGGATGTGTGAATGTAAAACCCGACTGGAAACTACCCAATTGCTCTTCAGATTGGGTTTGCCTGACTTAAACTCCTACTAGCAGCCCATGAAAGTCAGTTCTTTACATATTTTCATTACACTTGCAACTGTCCATTCTGTTGTTTTAATTTGTATTTCCTATTGAAAACTGCAGCAAGTGTCTGGTGTTTGCTGGCTTTTTTGGTTTTACCTTCTGTGACGGGCTGCTGACATCCACTGCTCAGTTTTCACTTGGCCTGCATGTCTTGCCAAGTCATGTATGTGAGTTATTTACATACTCCACTTACTAATTCCTTGTTAAATGTCTTGTTGTCACAGTCTGTGGCTTTTTCTGAACCCAAACATCTAAATGTGTGTAGTTAATTTCCGTTAGGTCTTTCTTCTGAATACATTTTTAAAAATATGGTTGTAATCATACAATAATCACTGTACTTACCCCACACAGTTTTTAAGTGCAACCACTTTCCCCTTTATCCTTTGTGCACTCTGCTTAAGAGAAGAAAGCCTTCCCTAACCTGGGATCATGAAGCTGCTCTTCCATATTTTCACACAGTAGTTATGCCTGGTGCATTTAGGTTTGACTCCACCTAGAACTGACGACTTTCTCCCTTCATGAAGAGAATCAGTTGTCCCAGCATCACTTATCTAACAGTTCCTCTGGCTCAGGGTGCCACATCTAGCAAGCTGCTATGGATACAGGGCCTACTTCTGTATTCTCCATCCCAGCAGCCACTGGACTCGCTAAACACCTTCACGGTGCTTGATCTTTTCATCAAGAAACATGGCGAATTTCCATCTCTTTCGAGTTAATAACCTTGTAGGCCTCTCATATGGATTGTGCATACTTTGAGAGGTTATTTTAGGCGCTGTATAGGTTTTCTGTGAATACAGCCCTCTTCCAGCACAACTACCACTACCATTAAAACATTTAACTGGCTAATGGTGATATTTAAGATCTTGGAATATTAGTTGATACCCAGCCATTCTGCCAAACTCTTTTTATTAATTCTACAAGTTTTACAGTTAAAATTTGTTGGTGTTCTTTGTATATAAATAATGTCATCTATAAATAATAAGATGAAATCTACCTTTTTGTTTCCTCCTTTACCAGGAACAGAACTTAAATAACAAGTCATGAAAGAGATTTACTGAGAATGTCCCTAATGTTTTATTATCAGTGATGTTGGTTCTGAATTAGAGATAAGATTCTTTTTAATACAAGGAAACATTTCTTTATTAAATTTTTTTAAAACCTGAAAACAATGCTCAATATTATCAAAGGCCATTTTACTGCATCTGTTGCAGTAATTATATGCAGGTGTTTATTTATGTAGAATTATATGACTAGATTTCCTGTTATTAAATGATCTTTCTATTCCTAGGTGAACACCAAGTCTCCCTGCCCCTGAATACTTGAGTTCTTAGCACGCTCTATTTACCTGCTGGTAAACACCTACTGTTAAGAGTAGGATGAAGAATATCAATCAGAGAAGGGTTGATCAGAGACATAAAAGAAGAACCAGCACAGGAAAATTTTTATGAAGCCAAAAAAGGAAGGAGTTTCAAGGAGAAAGTATTCCAATGTTAGACAATACAGAGAAGCAGGGAGAAAATGGTTTCTAGATTTGAAAATGGCAAACTTAAAAGTTTCAGTAAAATGATGGAGAAAAATATGAATGACGTGGATTTACACTGCAAATGTTTACCGAGAAAATGAGAAAAAAGGAGTATAGACTATTTTTTTCAAGGCATTTTGTTGGGAATAGAAAAGAAATGAGAAAGAAATAAGAGGAGAAGATGCTTATGATCCCTTTTTAGGGGAGACATGAGCATATCTGGAAGAATAAAAGAACCACCTAAGCAGAACATATGAGAACGGGGCAATGGAAGATGAAAAGCAAGATTCGGAGATTCTGCAGGAAATCACAGTCTTGGTAAAGAAGGACACCTTCATGAGTTGACAGAGGGAAAGAAAACAAAGGACATGGCTTGAGAAAAGCATAGACATTTGAATAGAACCTATAACCGAGAAGACTGTGAATCTTCGGTGGGGGTGATAGAATATTTATCCCAAATGTGTATTAAAATGCTGCTGCCATCACGCTTGCATTTCTAGCCTGCAAATGGACCAGTTCTGGTTTCTAGACTTCATCATCTTTGGCTTTCTTTATTGCTGTAGCCTGTTCACATGTCAGTTCTCGCCCACCAGAAAAGTGCAGGCTTGGGAGGAAGTGGGTTCTGTTTCTAGGACCAGAACCACATCAGATAACTGAGAGGAGGAGCCGTTCCAGAGAGTGAGGGATTTTTGTTTTGTTTGGATTTGTGGAGGCTGTTTATTTTCTATTTTTGGCGTATATTCGTTTATTTAATGAAATAAACTCTAAAAAGCAGCAATGCTTTGCATAGAAACAGGAAAACATATGCTTGCCTGAACTATCTGCAGGTGCGGATTCCTTCCGTGACTGGGTCAAAAGCTTTAAATACAGCCCTACAGAACAACATGTCAGACTGACCACTAAAAACCAAGAAATAGAAAGACTTTGAAGAGAAGGAATTAAAACATTTCTCATGTCTAAAGGTACTTTCCCCAGATAAGACACGTGGTAATCATTTGGCAAATGTTTATATTTATTTTACCCCTTTTCAAAAATTAACTTTACTTTCTTAGGTACATGATTTAGAGACACAGAGGATTAAAGACTCAAGGACTGAAAATTTGGGGACTAACATGTAACTATGTTAAGAAAGTAATTCTTGAAAAATTCACTTACCCAGGACAAAGAAATGATGTTAATAAAACATTTGTTTTCCACTTCTCACCTCCAAAGGCTATAGAAGAAAACAAGAGTGGTATAAATACAGATTTTTCTTTAAAGCAAACCAAATATCCATATTACAAGTCTGATATTTGCCAAACTATCAGATAGCACTGAGTACTCATTCCTAGAAAATGGTACTACCAAATATGATGTGATATTCCCTTATTAAATCATCCAAATCCGAGATATACAGCATGGGATTCCCTAGGTAAGTTCTGCTCTAGAGAATCAGAGGCAAGTCATCAAGATCAGTTCTTCTTTCCCCCTCACAACCAAAAGAATTCTTAAATCCTGAGCCAGTACCAATCAATGGGCCTATGTACAAGAAGGGCACACGGGACTCTCACCTATCTTGCAGTCAGTTTCAGAATTCGTTATAAAACTAGGAACCGTCAAGCCTGATGTGCAACACACTTACATTTCCACAGCAGGCCGACTCTTCCTCTAGCACTGTGGTTTCTAGGAGGAACTGTGGTTCCTAGGAGATGCGTGTGTCAGGTGAGGCAACTAAGAAGAGTAGAAGGGTTATGACCATTTGACAGAACATGTTTGCTAATATATGTTTTACTCTCCTTTGCCTCTCTCCAATTTGTTTTTTCCAGTTTAAAAAATTCAAATACTGAAGTAGCTAGAGTGAAAAATGAAAGTATACCTCTGCTCCCAGTTTAAAAGTCAGAAATGAAACTGGCTGAGATCTCAGAACAGCTGTGAATTTTAAAAAAGTTTTAACATAGTTCATTGGCAAGTTTAAGTGCCACTTCCCCTAAAAGAAAATAATGAAATTTTATATACACATAAAATCATATATATGTATCATGATTTGAATTCACAGTGTTTCTGATAAACAGACTGTTATGAAATGATTAATTCTGGGTTTACTACAATTCCAGTCAAAATTCAGGTAATACACGATCTGCAGCTGGGAGACCTGAAGGATGGGGAGGCATTAGTGAGAGGAGCGTGGATGGGAGTGGGATGTGGGAAGGCAGGCAGCCTGGCCGAGGAACCCACAGAAAGTCAGTGTGGCTGAAATGGTGAGAAAGGGGGAGTGTGGCGTGAAGTAAGGCTGGTGTGGCAGGCAAAGGGCTGACTGTATTTTGTATGCATTAAAATCCATATGATGACCCTAATCCTATCTCCTTTAGTAAAGGGGAAGAAAGAACTTGATAAAATTCACAGAAATTAAAACACACTTAAAACACACATACATACAGGGCTTTACATACTCAAGAGAGAACTGTGTCTGACAAGGTCTAAGTTAATCTTCTACCTGGGGCTGAGACTACCCAACCCCACCTTCAGGTCGTCCATGTAACTCTACTGTGTTTCACCTCAAAAGTTTTCCATATTGCTAGACCGTGGGGAATCACTGTATATCCCAGACAAGACTGTGGCATTCCCGAGGAGGCCAGCTCTGGTCCCTGCCGACCCTGTCAGTTGCTTTCTAAGCCATCCAGTCCCATCTCAGCCTTACTCTGTGGCCCTGACCCTTTTTTACTTCATTGAACTTTATTTTACTTCTAGAAAGGAAGAACACAAGAGATTGTGACTAATGCAATTACAAAAGTAACTTTCCAGCTCTCCAAAATAGTGAGATCTTTGTTTACTTGAAACTGTTTATTTTTATAAATATTAAATTGATACAATGTAAGTACGACTTCTCATATGTAAGAAAAGGTACACCTAGATATACTACTTGTTTTAGTGAAAAAAATCAGTGATACTCATTTGTATACTTTTCTCCTTTATTAGTCTATATGTGCGTTTATGAACACAGCATATCTAAGTTCAGCCCAACCTGTTAAGCCAAAGCTCAAAGAAAAAAAGAGGGAGGTGATAGTGGGTAAGTGGCACAATTTGCTTGTTTCACAAACATTTTCGAACAAATAAATCTTGGGATAGTCACTCATGTCACAAAAGGAATCACCAAGGAGGCTCATTGTAACTAAGAACCCCTGTGAGGCACACTATTTTCAGAGCATCACCATCTGATACCCAGGTCAGACCCATAGCTGCGGCAGAGTCCCTTCCTGATCAGACGCCAGTCACGGTGGCTTTGACTTACACTTATAGAATCTGGCAGCAACATAGCCTGCAGGGGTGCCCAGCAGCACCCACAGGACCACAGCACACGTCATCAGCGCTCCTCGGTTGGCAGGTGACAAAAATCCCAGGCAAGCGAAAACTAAAACACAAATCATGAAAGGTTGTACAAGTTATTACTGTTTCCTTTGCTGTGAAATGATAGAGAAACCCTGTCATTTTTCAAACAAGAAAAAAATACAACTTCATGAAAAACCATGTGCTCTCCTACCACGCAGCTCTACTCAATTTTAGTAATATTTAATGTACTGCACCAATCTGATCACAGATGAGGCAAACTTCACTTCGGAAGTTTCTTGTGGGAGTCTAGAAGACCTCATCCTTCCTGTGATCAGACTGGATGCTCAACAGTGCATTTGGCTCTTCTGAGATTCAAGTACAGCCTTTAAAATTAACATAAATGAAAATGTTTCCACTATGAAATATTCCCACTTTTCTTTCATTAAAAATATAGGGGTCCTCTGGGGGTTAAAAAAAAAAAAACAACCCCAAAACCTTACAACATTCAAACATAAGAGACATACAGAACCTAATCAAAGAACAAAATGAGGGAGAAAGATTTCATAGGGCCATTAGCTTTTCACAAATTACTGCAGGACCTGGTCAGCAATGCGGGGAAACCCTGGCCCTACCTTATTCATGTGGTTAGCTTAGTTTGCTCTTCCCCATATAAGCCTTCCTACCAGCGAGAATTAAAACGCTACATTATATTCATAGAAATTCCCAGCTTTAAGCTGGGGCTCAGAAGTTATAAGGTGCTCAGAATCCCAAGGCAAGTAGGATACTGCCGAGAAGAGTTTCAGGTGGCTTTCTAAACCCAGCAGCAAGAAAATCCCCATTGTTTCCCCCAAAACACACATGACCAAGCACCTATGTGAGTAAGCATGCACACACACCTCTGATGAGCACCAGAGTCATGATCAGCAGGAAACACATCAGGGTAGCTTTAGAAGATGTACCAGGATTTCAGTTAAGATGCAACCCCTTTCTCCTCCCCTACCTGAAAAATGGACTGCCCTTCAGCAGAAAGTTCCTATTTGAGGACTCAAGGAAAATGATTCCCATCGTATTCTATCCAAGATTCTCTGAAACTTTCCTTCCTTAAAAGTTCATTTTTCTAGCTGACCCCAATAAAGACCAGAGCGTCACAGAAGGCAGCTCCTAATAAGATTTGAAAGCAGAAGTTGGCCGGGTGTGGTGGCTCACACCTGTAACCCCAGCACTTTGGGAGGCCGAGCCGGGTGGATCACGAGGTTGAGAGATGGAGACCATACTGGCCAACATGGTGAAACCCTGTCTCTACTAAAAATACAAAAATCAGCAGGTGTGGTGGCAAGTGCCTATAATCCCAGCTACTCAGAGGCTGAGGCAGGAGAATTGCTTGAACCAGGGAGGCGGAGATTGCAGTGAGCCAAGATCGTGCCACTGCACTCCAGCCTGGTGACAGAGCGAGGTTCTGTCTCAAAAAAAAAAAAAAAAAAAAGAAAGAAAGCGGAAGTTTATCTTCAAGTATTCATTCTGCTCTAAGTCTAGTTTGGCTCTCTGTCATCCAGTGACTTCACCCCACCCTCTGTCCAAACCTTTTTTATGACCTTTTCCTGACCTATCCTCTTTAGAATGACTTACTTCTTTTTAGTATGACATAGTTACAAATTCTAGCTCTACCTATCAAAGTTGTATCTCCTTAAGTTGTTAGATTAAAAAAAGAGATGTTCTAGTCAGTCTTCAAATTAAGCCTGAAGGTGTGAGTCAGTGGTTCCCAAACTTATTCAGTGCCAGACATTTGGAAATGATACTGCTCTTTGCAAAGCATTTATATAAATAATTTTATCATAAAAATTTGGAAAACCTTTACTAACAAAACCCACTATAGTATTATGTATTTAATATGTAACCAAACATAAAAAATAAACGTTTACTAAAAAATTATTAAAGGTTTATGAATTCTCCCAGTATATTCATTTGTTGCTATTTATCAGTAGTAGGCATTAATAAAGTAAAATACATTAAAAAAGGTAAAATTTAGAAAATTCTATTCATAAACATTTTTTCTCTTCCAATTAAGAAAACCGGAAGACAGTGGAAACTACACAGAGGTAGTTTCAGAACAACCCCTGGGGCTATCAATACCTCTAAGGAACATCTATTTAAAAAAAAAAAAAAAAGAGGATTGTCCTAGTTGGCAAAAATTTAAATACAATTTCTGAAGTTGCTGAGGTAGCTCAAAAATACTCTTTTTATGGAGGAAGGAAGGTCTTTTCTACACACTCGCTTTCTCTACAGAAGGAGATCCTGCTTCCTAAATCCTCTCCAGGTGAGAAGGGTCTACACAGTGCTTCCTTCCCCATCCCCTCTTTTCCCACCCTCCTCCTTTTGTAGAAACCAAGAATATCCTGGAACCCTAACCAGACTGTGCCTGCCCACGATGGCTGGGTAAAAGAGACCCTAAATGGTCCTGGTTCTGGGCTGTTTAGACTCAGATGCTGATGGTCTTAAGGACCTGTTCATCTCCAGTCCAGTGCTTTCCTGACAAAGGTTTGGTCTAGGAAGAGCTGAAGGGAGAAACCAAGAGTCAGTCTTTGGGTGCAGCTAACCCTGCCCCAAGTCACTTAGATTTTGAGAACCTAAAGGACTCTCAGAAATAATCTGGCTTACCTACCCACTTAGAAAACCTGTGGGTTTTTTTTTTCTTTTTCTTTTTTTTTTTTTGAGATGGAGTCTTGCACTGTCACCCGGGCTGGAGTGCAGTGGCGCAATCTCAGTTCACTGCAACCTCCGCCTCCCAAGTTCAAGCGACTCTCCTGCCTCAGCCCCTCACGTAGCTGGGATTACAGGCGCCTGCCACCATGCCCAGCTAATTTTTTTTGTATTTTTAGTAGAGACGGGGTTTCACTATATTGGCCAGGGTGGTCTCGAACTCCTGACCTTGTCATCCACCCGCCTTGGCCTCCCAAAGTGCTGGGGTTACAGGCATGAACTACGCACCCGGCCAGAAAAACTTCAGTTAACACTTACATAGAGTCACAAAGGTCATAATTAAAATCTGTGTCCCAGATCCTAGAAAGACTGATAGCAGCATCCCTT
Source organism: Mandrillus leucophaeus (assembly GCF_000951045.1). Lineage (NCBI taxonomy): Eukaryota > Metazoa > Chordata > Mammalia > Primates > Cercopithecidae > Mandrillus > Mandrillus leucophaeus. The sequence goes on from NW_012104632.1 coordinate 1,231,432, forward strand.
TTCTTGGAGGACGGAATATATCACCATGAACAAGTTTCCAGCCAAATTCTTCCTGGGCATCTTCCTAAAAGGGGAATGAAATCAGTTCAATTGTCTTATGGTACCAACAAGATAACTATAGACAGTTTGTTCACTGTTGAATATGCTGTTACAGAAAAAAGGTTTTTTAAAACTTATTTTTAAAATGTTGGTATCTATTTCAATTTTGAAGAATACAGGTTGACTCATGGAGCTTAATATGGCTTTGCTGAACTTATATGTCAGTTTCTTGAATTTTTGACATTAAGGTCTACAAATATACTTATTGAGAAACTTTACAAAGACAATGTGTTTGCTACCTAGTTCTACTCTAAGTCAAGCTTTGTGATCTGACTTGACGATTTTTAGTCACATTCTATCCTCTTCATCCTACTCTTAATAATCTCCACAATAAGAAAATGGCATTAGCTCTCATATTCTAGCTACTTTGCTAACACAGTAAGCATGGCTGTAAACATATTAATAAGTGTGTCACCAGCCCAAACTGCAGCCCTGATCTCCAGACACATACACAAGTACCTACTCAACAGCTTCACTTGGTTGTTTAATATACATCTTGAACAGAATTATCCACAACTGAACAGATTCTCGATTCTCTTTCCCCCATCTAAATCTGCTCTTCCTGTAGACTCCTTCAGTAGATTAAAACTCCAACCTTCCAGCTGCTTAGTCCCCCAGACCCTGGAGTCATCCATGATTCTTCCCTTCTTTCCCTACCTTGCACACAACCTTTTAACAAAAGCCATGGTTCTACCACCAAAATATATCCACAGGATGCCACCACCCTACTGGTTCAAGTCATCCCATCTTATCTGACTACTGATTATACGCTAAACCTGTCTGTTCCTGTGCTTGCCACCATTCAGTTGATCCTCAATACAGCAGCCAGAGGGACCATTCTGGTGGTTTGAACCAGAAACCTGGGGTCATTCACTGACTTTTCTTCAGCTTCTACACTCTCCACTGCCAGCCAGTCAATCAGCTCCACTCTATCTCCCAAACATCCTCCATATTTATCTGTCCACTCACCTCCTTCCTCCCTGCCACCATCCTCGGTCTCTGGGAATTCTGTAACAGCCTCCTGACTGGTCTTTAAACCTCCAATTTTGCCCTGCACTGGATGATTCTCAACATAATATTCAAAGTAATTTTCTTAAAACACACATCTGGCCATGTCACTGCAATTTAAAATTATTCAACAGCTTCTCAATGACCTTCAAACTGTACAGCTTACAAGACCACTGGAATCTGGCCCTTGCTTGCTTGTTCAGCTTCCTCTGTCAACATTCCTCAAGGGTAATCGGCATCCCTCCTCGATTCCCCATTCAAACGACTATCTTTCCAAGCAGTAGACAATGCTATTACTAATATATTAAATTTACATTTTTTAAAGTAACTATAAATCAGCTGAAATTTGAAATGTGGAAAATTATACAGAGGCATTAATCCTGCTTTTAAAATGTCGAGGCCAGGTGCTGTGGCTCATGCCTAGATTATAATCCCAGCACTTTGGAAGGCCAGGGCAGGTGGATCATTTGAGGTCAGGAGTTTGAGATCAGCCTCCTGGCCAACATGATGAAACTCTGTCTCTATTAAAAATACAAAAACCAGCTGGGCGATAGTGGCGCGTGCCTGTAATCCCAGCTGCTCAGAAGGTTGAGGCAGGAGAATCGCTTGAGCCTGGGAGACGGAGGTTGCAGTGAACCAAGACTGCACCACTGCACCCCAGTCTCGATGATAGAGTGAGACCCTGTCTCAAAAAAAAAAAGAAAATAAAATATAAATAAATAAATAAAATGTCTAACTTTTAAGGCAAGAGTAAAAATCTAAATATTTTCCTCCCCTTGGTACAAAATACTTTCCTACACTTGGGAATTAGACTCCACTTGGTCATTTACAAGGAATGTACATGCAGGCGCTAAGTGAATTAAAACTATATCTGGGATTGGCTTCAAAAAACCTGGTGGGCATAAGTGGAATTCCATAGATGGAAACAAGATTGAACCTGAGTTGATTAAGTGTTGGACTAGGGTGTGGGTACACTAATCTCCTTACTTTTGAGAATGTCTATTTAAAAAGTAGGGGAGGAAAAGTACATGCATCTCTTCTTTTAGGTGGGGTAGTATTAAGAGGGGCCATTTTCTGATCACTTTTTATTAAGTAGGCACTAAAAATATCAAAAGGTGTAACTGAAAACTAAGTTTCCCCCAGGGAGCAAGGCCCCCTGTTCTGCCGCAAACCAATGGGACTAGGTTCTTGTTATTCTCGCAGTGATATTCTACCCATATATAAAAAAATGTATGAATAGATTTTTTTTTTTACAAAAATGGTTGCGTATTATACACATTTTTCCTATCTTGCTTTTTTAGTCTAACAACATCATGAAGGTGCGTCTCCTCTTTGTATATATGGTTACCTCATTCTTTTTGGTAATTATATAGTATTCTACTATATGGATGTTCTATAATTTCTAAAATTAGTCCCCTATTGACAGGTATTTGGGTTGTTTATATTCTTCTGCTATTTATAAAAAATCATATGCTTATTGTTAAAAAAATTAAATCTTCTGCATTCATTAATTTCTAGAAATGAAATTGTTGGGTCAATTTATATTATAAACTAAGACAGGTACTGTCAAATTGTTCTCCAAAGGTTATGTCTCTTTACATCCTCATACATTATGTATCAAAGTGCTCATGTCCTCAGTCCCCCAACACAGACTTACATCAAACATTTAAATTTCTGCCAACGTACCAGGTGAACAAACAATAATCACAGAGCAATAATTTCTTTTATGGCTTTTGTCTCTCTGTGATACTCATAAAATTCTACCGTTCTCTAAGATTTAAACATAACTTTCTATATGTTCTTCTAGTGTTTTATAGATTCATTTTCATGTAAATCATTATTTTAGGTAATAAAGTTAGAATTTACGTTTTTTCCCCCAGGTATCCACCCACTTTATCCCCAATACCATTCAGTAAAGCATCTGTTTTTCTCCTGTTGATATATATTTGTTAATCTCTACATTTAGACTCATTATACACAGAAAATGTTTACTTGGAATTTCTTTTTCACCAATCCTTCTAAATCTCCCTTTAGGATTCACTTCATTTATTTATTATTTGCTCAAGCTTTCTATAAATTCTTTCCATGAAGGTCAGCTTATTGTCAACTGTTTCTGTTCATCTGTAAAAGATAAACACCTCACCTTCATTCTTCTTTTTTTTTTTTTTTTTTTTTTTTGAGACAGGGTCTCTGTTGCCCAGGCTGGAGTGTAGTGGTGCAATCATAGCTCACTGTATCCTTGACCTCCTGAACCCAAGTGATCCTTCCATCTTAGTCTCACAAGTAGTTAGAACCACAGGCGTGAGCCACCATGCCCAGTGAATTTTTAATTTTTTAATTTGTTTTTGTAGAGATGGGGTCTCCCTATATTGCCCAGGCTGGTCTTGAACTCCTGTGCTCAAGTGATTCTCTCACCTTGGCCTCATCTTCATTTTTGAAAGATGACTTCTCTGTGTATACAATTCTATGTAAATAGGTAATTACTCTCGCCAATTTAATGATATTTAGTCTTGGGGTTTCCATTGTCAATCTAACTGTTTTTTCCTCTGTAGATGCTGAGTCTTTTTTCCCTTGAACTGACTCTAAGATATTCTCCTTTCTCTAAGGTTCTATAGTTTTGTCACAATTGATCTAGATGTGGATTTCTTTTTATTTATTTGCTTAGGATACACTGTGTTTCCTATATCTATGGATTTTTACTTTTCATCTATTCTGAGAAATTCTGAGCTGTTACTTTTTCATATATTTTATTTGCAATGAAGAGTTCCAGTATCTGGAATCTCTAGAGGTCTAAATCTGTCCTTTACTGTAAATTTTGTGAATTTCCAACTAGTAGCTCATATTTTATTGACCTTAAATTAGAAGAATCCTGTGAATCTAAATGTGGGACACTTTTTTTTTCCAGAGGTTTTCTACTTGATTCTGCCCAGAATCAGAGGCTCTCACTAACCTAGAACCAATTGGCCCCCCTTTCAGAATGCAGGCTTAATCCAGGAGCCTGAGGTTCAGCTCCTTGCAAATGACCCACCAGACAGCCTTCCAAACGGTTAAAGACTCGAAAACAACCCTGACCCACAGGGTCAGTGCACCTCTCAGGCGTGCAATGTTTCCTGCTCTGGCCTTGGCTCCTGGTTTTGGGCAGTGGGTTGGAGCAGGAGGAGTCCTTGAATACTTGTTCCCTATCATGAACCCAGCAATGCATCAGTAAGTCGTACATCAAGAAGTGACTCATTCATTCATTCATTCATTCAAGAAATATTCATTGAGCACCAACTATAAGCTTGGCTCTGTTTAAAACATCAGATACCACAGTGAGTGTAACAGAAAAATTCCTACTCTCAGGAGTACATGATCTCATTAGGAAGGCAGACAATAAACAAAATAAGTCAGGAAAGTACACTGTACATTAGACGGCAATAAGCGCTATACAGAAAAACAGGATGTATGGGTGTGTGCAGGACAGAATGTAACTTAAACGCGATGGCTGGGAGGGGCTCAATGGGAAGATCACATTTTGTAAAGATCGGAGGCAGGTAAGGGAACTACCCATGTAAATGAGGGGCAGACATTCTTAGCAGATAGAACAGTGAGCGTGAAGGCTCTGAGGTGGGAACCTGTGTCTGCCCAGTCTGAGGAACAGCAAGATAGCTGGCACAGGTGCAGCAGAGTGCTGAGGTAATGTGGGGCCTTACAGGCCACTGTAAAGCCTCTGACTCTTGCTCTGCGTGAAGAGAAGTCCCTGGAGGGCTGTGCTCAGGAGTGAAATGATCTGATTTCCGTTTGAGCAGTTTTACTCTGACTGCTGTGCTAAGAGATGGGAAGTAGGACAGGAGTGGAAGCAGGGTCACCAGCAGCCCGGTTCCACATGGCGACGCTGTGCAAATTAAGACAAAACTCCATTAACAGCAATTATTTGGAACAGCCAATTATGAGCAGAGTATTTTTAAATCACTTTAATATTTAATAAGACATAAAATCAATAAAAATCATAGGAAAGAGACTGTAGAGTACAAATGTTAAAAAGCTTATAAATATTCATATATATTTTCCCCAATAAGAATAGGTCAGAGAGGTTGGGGGAAAGGAGGCTGAAGAAGCTAGGGGAAGAGAATACATAAAAACCTGAGTTTTTTGCATTCATTCCAAATTACTGTGATTCTTGTGAAAATTCTTTTATTATGCTGCCATGAAATGAAGAGTAGAAAATGTGTAACATTGTGCAACTTAAAAAGTTTGAGATTAAAGAGGCTGGGACATGCAATTATTTTGAATATACCAAAAAGTTGAAATGATACAAATCTGTTAAAATTAACTTTAAAAAATTAAACCACCACACAAATAGAAGTTGCTTAGGAGTTATTCCATTCAACTTTGTGGTTTCACAAATGGGTATGTGTGAGGGATAGAGAAACCTTACAGAGTTGTAACTGCACCTACACCCCCCGCTGCACCAGTCCATTCCCACAGAGGAGGCTGTGAGCAGGTCCGTTCCCAAGGCTGTGCTGACTCCATTTCTAGAGGATCAATTCTTTTTTTTTTTTGAGACAGAGTCTCGCCCTGTCACCCAGGCTAGAGTACGATCTCTGCTCACTGCAGCCTCCGCCTCCCGGGTTCAAGCAATTCTCCTGCCTCAGCCTCCCGAGTAGTTGGGACTACAGGTACCCGCCATCATACCTGGCTAATTTTTGTGTTTTTAGTAGAGATGGGGTTTTGCCATGTTGGCCAGGCTGGTCTTGAACTCCTGACCTCAGGTGATCTGCCCACTTCAGCCTCCCAAAGTGCTGGGATTACAAGCGTGAGCCACTGCGCCCGGCCAAGAATATTAATTGTTAAGTATCGCTTTCTTATTTGAAAATGTGAATTCAAGATAACTTTTGAGAAGAATTTCTTTTTTGTTTCTGGGTTTTTTTTTTTTTGGTAGAAGAATGTTTTAAAAGCAGATTCTAAAGCTATTATTTTACCTTTTCGCAAAAAAACAATAAACAGTGTTGTGGGCACACTAAAGACTAAAATGTTTCCACTTACCGTAGAGTCCATCTGATTATATCTGGCAATATCTTTGTGCAGTGTCCGTAACATAATCATAGCTACCATTCCAGATAAGAAGAGGACAATGACCAGGGAATTCATAATGCTGTAGAAATAAGCACATTATGAGTAATCTGTAGCTTAATCTTAGGAACAGTAAAACTCTTTTAAAAAAAACTGTCTACTGAGTAACATTAAAGTAGTCTTAATCAAAATCAAAACGAAAGCTACCTAAAATCCAACAAATTCAATGAACTGTGTTCTTTCATGTTTCCCTCTAGTAGATAAATAACATTATATACTTATCATAATACCATTTCATAGTCTGTTTTGAACTAGAATTTTTTGGTACATGGTCAATATTATGAAATAACTACTGTGCCCAAATCACTGCCATAACAAAGGACTGGTTTGTGCCCTTAAGAAATTTACTGAAGAACAACTTTACTCAGTAAATTAGTGAGTGTCAAAAAGATCAGACAGCAATAGGAAAAGGAGGGTTATGGCAACATGAACAGCTTTCTAGATAAAAGTTTTGAATCATGTTTGAAGGGGATAATAATAAAGTCATAGCAACAGCAGCAGCTTCTGTTTCTGAACACTCTTAATGTGCCAGGCAATGTCCTCAAATGCTCTGTCCCATTATGTCCTTTAATCCTCACAACAATCCCATGAGGTGGGTATTTCTAGATAAAGAAACACACGCTGAGAAATTAAGGGACCTGCCGTGACTCACAATCAGTGGCTGAGAGCCAGGATTTGAACCCAAGGCCAGACTTTTGAATAAAGTAGAGAGGATTTGAGAGTAAATGAGATGTTCAAAGGGACAGAGGGTAGAAAAGTAGAAAGCAAAAGCAGGCTAACTCTGTACTCTTACCTAAACCACTGAATGTGGGTATGAGGCATAGACTCCAGAATATAGTCCCATCTAGATGCCCATCTGATCTTATCATCTTCCTAGAGGAGATTAAAAAATCTCTTTAAGTAAACATCTGCTGACAACACATTAAGAACAAAAAAAATCCCATTCAAAGCTTGCCCTTCCATTGAGTCAACAATTGCAATTTCTAAATTATCATAACTTTGGTTAGTCCTGAGATTCAGAGGGTTTCAGATTTACTAAAGTCTAGGGAAATGAGAGTAAGATTATGCAGCCAAAAAAAAAAAAAAGAATTCCTAGTAATACCCACTAAAAGTATTGCTTTAAATTATAACTAGATGTTTAGATGATTACATTTAGAGCTATATGTATTTTTTTTTAAGATAATAACGGAATGGAAAGGAATAATTATTCTTTCTTTATGCCAGGGGAAGCTAACTAGACCAGCCTTCCCAGGCACACTGAGCTCTTAGTATCTAGAAATGTATACTGTTTACTGTGCCAGGTTTGCAAAATGAAACATTATACGGGGATATTAAACATCACAACTATATTGGATTGCCAAAAGTTTTAAAAAATAGAGGTGGAACACTGCCTAAGTAAACCTGCATTTTAAGAAACTTCGTTAATAAAAATACTCCCTTCAATTTTCTAAGACAATTTCCCAATTGGAAACTCTTCATTTAAAGTTCATACTTAAATCCTGATTTTAAAAATGGTGAAAAAATAGAAGTAGAATACTAAGATTCCCATAAAAATGAATTTGCATTTTAAGAAACTTCGTTAATGAAAACATTCCCTTCAATTTTCTAAGACGATCTACCAATCGGAAGCTCTCCATTTAAAGTTCATATTTAAATCCTTTAAAGCATGGTGTTGATTTCCCAAAAGGTTTCTGAATATATCTCTGGCATTTCCATCCCGTCCTCCAGGCCTATTTTTGACTTTTGTCTTATATGTATCTCTTATGCTTAACACTAAATCAGGCTCAAGTCTCCAACTTCCTCTGTATTCTCATTTAAACTAAGACTTAGTTTCAAGAGTGATTATGTTGCTTGGTACACTGACAAACTATCCTAAAAATCAGCTCATTCATAGCTTCGTTATTTGACAAGCATAAACAGTAACATTTTAATTAGTTTAAGTAGTACAAATTTAAAATCAGTTTCAGAATTATACTAAAGATAACAACAGACTTACCTTGAAGCTAACAGAGTAAGTATAGGCAATTTTTATCTCCCCAGAAGCCTTGTTACTTATGTCCATGGGGGGCCCTGAGCAGTCTGGTTTATCTATATGGGTATGTTTGAAGCTGTGGGAAGAAACATTTTGGCAAGATGCTGATAAAGTACAATTTTTTTTAAATAAGGTAAAGAAAGGTTAGAGATTTTGTACGTATTTTAAAATGCTGCTGACAAAGGTGAAATTATTCATGTCATATTTAATAGCATAAATATCTACTTCATATAAATATGTGTACAAAATTATAAACATACTTTTGAAAACACTATACTTGAAGAGCATTTAAATAATCTTTTTAAATCTTTTTGGGGGGGACAGGGTCTTGCTCTCTTACCCAGGCCTGAGTGCGGTGGTGCCATCACAGTTCAATGCAGCCTCAAACTCCTGGGCTCAAGGGATCCTCCCACCTCAGTCTCCCACGTAGATGGGACTACAGGTGTGTGCCACCACACCCCATGCCCAGCTAATTTTTCATTTTTTGTAGAGACAAGGTCTTGCTATGTTGCCCAGGCTGGTCTTGAACTCCTGGGCTCAAGCAATCCTCCTGCCTTAGCCTCTCAAAGTGCTGGGATTACAGCATGAGCCACCATGCCTGGCCTTTTTTTTTTTTTTTTTTTTGAGACAAGGTCTTGCTGCTCTGTTTCCCAGGCTGGTGTGCAGTGGTGTGATCTCGGCTCATTGCAGCTTTAAACTCCTGGGTTCAAGTGATCCTCCTACTTCAGCCTCCTACAGGCATGGGCCACAGTGCCCAGCTAATTTTTTAATTTTCTGTAGAGACAGGGTCTCACTATGTTGCCCAGGCTGGTCTTGAACTCCTGGGCTCAAGTGATCCTCCCACTTCAGCCTCCTACATGCACAGGCCACCATGCCCAGCTAATTTATTTTCGGTAGAGACACGGTCTCACTGTGTTGCCTAGCCTGGTCTTAAACTCCTGGCCTCAAGTGATCCTCCTGCTTTGGCTTCCCCAAAGTGTTGAGATTACAGGTGTGAGCCACTGTGCCTGGCTAAATAATCTTATTAAAAAAATATATACTGACGGAGTTTAACTGCCATCTTATTATGGCATGTATTTCTTTACCACCAGTGCATAAGAAAAAGGTTAATTCAATGGCAGAAAAAGTAATGAAAAAAATGAAATACTTAAAAAAAAAATCTCATAAATAACTGATATGTACGTTTCTGATAAAAAATAACAAACAAGTTGAAGAGCTGTCTTTCAATGGCTAGTATTTCATACTGGCATCTAACACTGAATAGGGGCTTGAGAAATCACAGTACGTGTCCACTCATTTGGGCCTCTGACCAGAGGAGAGCTGCAGATATCTGAGGCAGTGTTCTTTCCACTATGAAGGGGAACACTGTCCCAACCACTCAACTTCTCCTTCCCCACTGACACGTGGAAAAGCTGTCAAAACCTCCTGATTGAAAACAAAACACAAAGGCACCTTGGCTTGACTGCTTGTCATGACAGGAAAAGAACTATTGGTACGGTTTCTCTGGACAACCCATAACTCAGTAACAAATCATGCCAAATCAATCCTGAAATGCCAGAATATTTAGGAGTAATTGGGCCCCAAATACTTATACTTTGGGTCTAAATTTCACTTATACTTGTTTACTTTTTATCATTAATATAATTACCTTTTTGGTTCAAGTTTAGCAGCCACTAATCTTGCTCCCATGGACCCAGTTTCAACAACATGATAGTATATTTTGATGTCAACATGGTTGAAGACGTAAAATGTATCTCTTTCATGGAATTCTGACTGCGGAAGAGAACTTAAAAGTTAAAGGTAGAAAACTACATAAGAGTCAAAACATAAAACTTTAAAATGGGCTACAACAAGAAAATTTAAGTTTGAATGGAATTTTAATCCTTTCATATTAACATGTTTCAATTTTATACTTAAACTCTTTTTAAGCCAAAAATTAATTGGGGAAGGTATCTGCTTCTTACAGTTTTTTTTAACAGAAAATTTAGTAAGTATCAATTCAAAAGAACACTAATCTAGTATTTTCTAGCCTTTCATTTAAAATGAAACAAAATAAAATTTAAAATATTCCGAGCACACTAAAGCGTATACATTTAAACACTTTTCCTGCCTGGAAGCTTGTAAGTTTGGACTAAACTCATAACCTAAATTACGCAAGTATCTCTGGTCTTTTGTGAGCGCACAACACAAAAGCCCTAACTGATATAATCAGTTTCATGATTAAGCTCATGCTAACTTCCACTGGATCTGATCCATTAAGAGATTTAAATCAGGTTGATCTGATTACACAAAATTTATTTTAACATATGTCCCCATCTAGTTCTAATTACCTTCTATAGTAATGTCTCTATTTGATTAATCTATTTTTAAATATAAAAGAATGGCCTCAAAGACAGATAGGTCTTAAAAAGGGTATAATATCTGACTTCTGCAATACAAATTTAGTTAACTTATAATGAAGTCTTTTTTGACACTCTACTATGTACATTTTGTAATATATAAGATTTATGAGAGTTAGAACAAAGTTCTAGACCTTACCATAGCACTTAACATACAACAGACACTCTCAGTAAACGCTGAACTGAATCTGAATTATTCCAATTCTAAGGCTCAACTTACACATTATTAATCTGCTGTAAGTTTAAGATTGAAGTAGTTGTACTTCAGAACATCTGAACTGTACTCATTAAACGAATATAACAATTTTTGTCCAGGTAAAGACTGAATTCTGTCAAAAGCCATGTTTTAAAAAGCAGCAGAGTTTATCATGAACTTACATTAATAACACAGGCATCTTTTGCATGGCCTTTATCTGTAATGTAACAGCCAATAGGAAATCCAGGATTACAGAACCTCTGACCATCTTCAACATCGTAACACCATGTTACAGGCATATTATCCACAATCCTACACATGGAAAGAAGAGTTAAGTTAGAAAAGAACCCACCAAACATGACTAAGAATTACTGCCCAAATCAGTGTCATCACTTTGTAAAATTTAAATGTGTAAATGCCTTAAGATTCCAAAAACCACACAGAATGTTAACGAAATGTGCTATTTCATAAGCAGTAACAATATGCCAGTATCTGATACACTGCAGTGATGGAAAAAACTACAGGCTGGTCAGAGTGCAGTGGTGTTTACAACTAATTGATCACAACCAAGTATAGATTACTTTGCTCCTTCTCTACTCGCACTGCTTCATCTGACTAGCCGGAAAAAAACAAAAAACAAACAAACAAAAAAAACCAACCTTTATAGCTTTTTTGAAAGGATAATGGTACGTAGGAAAGAGTTTTATAAACTAATTTATTGTAATTGCTAATTTAACAGTACTATTTAGACACTTCACTGTAATTTACCTTTAGCAGAACACTCACAGCTCTAAATAGGTACACAAAGCAATATATCTAGTTCCTCAGGAACAGTTTATTAAACAGTAAAGAAGGAAATGTCTCTTATTACTCAGGTAATTCAATAAAAAAGGAATACAATTGCAAGATACAGGAAAATATTAAACTAAAGGGCCAGGAAGAAAAGTGAAAGTTATACAAAAAAATTCTGTGAAAACTATAAATCCAAGTTATTTCTAAAAGAAATACTGCTACAAAGCTAGCGAACCCAATCTTTCAAGTTCTATAGTGAAAAAGGACTTAAATGATAAAAGCGGAAAATAAAGTTCTGTAGCACCGTATAACTACATTATAGTCCGAGCATGTGGCCCCCTGTGCCCAGAGTACACTGCGGGATACAAATAAAAAAACTACTCAAAATATAGCAGCTATCTTACAGTCATAAGACGACACTCCAGGGCGTGTTTTATTTGTTAATTAATGTGTGCCTTAGGAAGTCAAATTATGATTCTATATTCACCCAAGGTGTACCTTAATGACCTAATAAAACATGTCTCGTCACCTTTAAATGCGATTTAATAGTACCCAGTTTACAAAATTTTAGAATCACCTATGCTATTAAACTGCTTATTATTATAATCAGCAGGCTAGTAGTTCCAATGAAAAGACTATAAAATATTAGAAGTATAAATGCATCGTTATATAAAATAAATAATTCAGACTTTCCGGAAGCTTAAAGAATCAGTTAATTGCTTTAATTTTTTAGATAGAGATGAAGTTCAATTAATGAATATATACTAGCAATATACAGTATCTTCATGCTACCATATCGGAGGGAAAGTACTACATAAAAATTATAGTGCTAGTTACAAAATGAGAAATTAAGGGGCAATTTAGGTTTTATAAAAGCCAACATCCTAAATATATAATTTATATAATACCTTGACATAATAGCTTTTTCTGGTAATAGGAAGCATTAAAAAAAAAAATCCCTTTGAAATAAATTTAAGAAAACTTAAAGAATATCTTTTTTTTCCCCCTGAGACAGGGTCTTGCTCTGTCACCCAGGCTGGAGTGCAGTAGCATGATCATGGCTCTCTGCAGCCTCAACTTCCCAGGCTCAAGTGATCCTCCCATCTCTGCCTCCCGAGTAGCTGGGACTACAGGTGCATGCCATCATACCTGGCTAATTTTTAAAATTTTATTGTAGAGCTGGGGTTTTACTATGTTGCCAGGGTTGGTCTCGAACTCCTGGGCTCAATGGTCCTCCTACCCTGGTCTCCCAAAGTGCTGGAATTACAGGTGTGAGCCACCATGCCCGGCCAAAGAATATGATTTTCAATTACTGTCTTCCTAAGTTAATGAATAGTATTTATTTAAATTTCTAATATCAAAAAAATTAAAACTCTTATTTCCTATCTGACAGACTGAAAAATGGGAAGAAGACTCGCAAGGATAAAGGCTGAATGACTCCCAACTTTTTATTATGAAGAACTCCTTTCCTTTACTTCCAAGTCTGCCCTCCAAGGACCCCATCTGAAACAGTTCTACCAATCAAACTTCATTTAGTAATAACTTGTTTTTCCAATAAATTAATTCCGAAAGTTACTAATCAGAATAACCCATATTGTCACAATGCACTCAGAAAATTACAGCCTAAAGCAAAGAAACTTGGCATTTAACAAGTTGGCATTTCTTTTTTTTTTTTTTTTTAGTTGCAAGATTTAAGAGTGAAGACAGAAGCTCCCATACAAAGGGAGGGGACCCAAAGAGGGTAGCCGTTGCTGGCTCGAATACCTGGGTTTATATCCCGATCGTTGTCCCTCCCACTGTGCTCTCAGGCGATAGATGATTGGCTATTTCTTTACCTCCTGTTTTTGCCTAATTAGCATTTTAGTGAGCTCTCTTTACTACCTGATTGGTCAGGTGTGAGCTAAGTTGCAAGTCCCATGTTTAAAGGTGGATACGGTCACCTTCCCAGCTAGGCTTAGGGATTCTTAGTTGGCCTAGGTAATCCAGCTAGTCTGTCTCTCAGTCCCTCTTAACAGGAAAACCCAAGTGCTGTTGGGGAGGTTGGCCGACGACCGCTCTAACTGCTTCCTGCTGAACTGGGGCGTAGTAGCGGTTGTGCAGTTGAGATTTCCTCAGGAGGGGTGCCTTCGATGTCATTAACATCAGAGCATGGGCTAGCAGGCCGGTCCAGGGGTCTGTGGTAGATCTTAGTCACAGACTGCATCTGGGGCTCCCTTTGAAGCACCATTTGTAGTTTTAACACTTCGATTCTGGAAGAGACAAACTTAACAAGGAGGTTAAAGATACAGGGATTGAAATGTATGGCCTGCAGTGCAGGGGATTATTTCTCTGGCACAATTCACAGGCCCTGACTATCTGCTTGATAGTTTTGAAAAGCCCTCATCCAGTAAATAATAATTTGATCATCTGATGGGTGCTATAAATGCCTAAGTGAAAGGTTTGGTGAAGGGTTTTAAGTAATTTCCTTTGGTTAGCTGCAGGCAAAAGTATTTTTCCTTCTTTGGTGGCTAGCCATCCTCAGGGGAGGAAACTACGTCCTCATGAGGTTCCCCATTCTATTTCTTGGCTTCTCAGAGGGGATTACCCCATATTAGGGGTCTTTCTATAAGCATTACTAATGGAGGGTCCTGTCTTGTGGCTCTTTCTGCTTCAAAATCTGCCTGGCAGTTCCCTTCTATTTCCCTTTCCTTTCCTTTCTGATGACCCTGGCAGTGAAAGACTGCCACCTCTTTAGGTTTCTGTACAGTCAATAATCTCCTAATGGCTTCCTGATGTTTGATAGGTGTTCCCTCGGAAGTTAGGAATTCCCTTTCTTTCCATATTGCTGCATGGACATGGAAGACTGGGCAAGCATACTTAGAGCCTGTATATATATTTACCCCTTTTCCTTCTCCTATTTCTAGCACCCGAGTGAAAGCAATTAGTTCTGCCAGCTGAGCGCTAGTTCCTGGAGTGAGGGGATTACTTTCAAGTATTCCATTATCACTGACCACTGCATACCCCGTTTTCTGAAGTCCTTTTTCTACAAAGGAACTTCCATCAATATACAAGCTGACGTTGGGATCAGTCAAGGGAACCTCTAGAAGGTCCCCTCGAGTAGCATAAGTTTGAGCAATTACTTGTTGACAGTTATGTTCTATCTTTTCTTCATTGTCTGGAAGAAATGTGGCTGGGTAAAGAGTTGCACAAGTGCGCAGTCGCAGCACTGGCCCTTCAAGTAATAGAGCCTGATATTTAAGTAAACGGTTGTCTGACAGCGACAAGTCTCCTTTAGCAGTAAGAATGCTGTTCACATCATGAGCTGTCCACACAGTAAGATCCCTTCCTTGTATTATTTTAACTGCTTCAGATACTAAGACCACTACTGCCGCCACTACCCGTAAACAATGAGGCCAACCTTTTGCCACTACATCAATTTCCTTACTTAGGTAGGCCACGGGTTGCAAGCTCATCCCTCAGATCTGTGTAAGGACTCCTAGAGCTATTCCTGTTTTTTCTGTGGCATATAAAGAAAAGTCTTGCCCTGCTGGCAAGTTTAACACTGGGGCTTGGGTTAGGGCCTTCTTTAGGGCCTGGAAAGCCGCTTCTGCTTCAGGTGTCCATCTTACTAAATGGGTATTGGCTTTCTGAGTTTCCTTAATTAGTATATATAATGGCCTGGCTATTTTGCCGTACCTGGGAATCCATATTCGGCAGAAGCCTGTTATGCCAAGGAGCCCTCTTAGTTCTTTTAGGGTTTTGGGATTAGGATAAGCCAGTATGGCCTGGATACATTCCTCACTGAGGGCCCTGGTGCCTTTGGATAATTTTAGCCCTAAGTATTTAACCTGCTGTGACCAGAGCTGAGCCTCTGGTTTGGAAACCTTGTAGCCACAGGTGGCGAGGACATTTAAGAGCGCTTGGGTGGCTTGATGGCACAAAGTTTCTGAATGGGCTGCTAAAAGTAAATCATCCACGTACCAAAGGACAAGAGTGTCCAGGTGTGAGAACTGGCTCAAGTCTTGGGCTAATGCCTGGCCAAATAGATGGGGGCTATCCCTGAACCCTTGGGGTAAGACAGTCCAGGTGAGTTGAAACGTTGGGTTCAAAGGATTTTCAAAGGCAAACAAGAATTGAGAGTCAAGATGTACAGGGATGCAGAAAAAGGCATCCTTAAGGTCCAGGACTGTAAGCCACTCTGCTTCCTCTGGTATTCGCGAAAGCAGAGTATAATGGTTAGGTACAGCTGGGTATAGAGGGACAAGGGCCTCACTGATAATCCTGAGATCTTGCACTAACCTCCACTGTCTGTTGGGTTTCTGTACTCCTAAAATTGGAGTATTGCAGGGGTTACCGAATGGTTTTACTAGGCCTTGGGCTTTTAGGTCCTTAACAATTTTTTTGGAGTACTTGTTGGGCCTTGGGTCTAAGGGAGTACTGCCTTTGGTAGGGAAAGGAGGCGGAATCCTTTAGTTTAATTTGAACAGGACGGGCATTCTTTGCTGGTCCATATTGTCCTTCTGTTGCCCAGACTTCAGAATCAATTCCTTCCTCAAGCAGGGGACAACAAACGGGTGTTCCTTCTCCTATTTTCAGGTGTATAATGGCCCCTGTTTTTGCTAGAATGTCTCTCCCTAAGAAGGGAGTGGGGCTTTCAGGCATAATTAGAAAAGCATGTGAAAAGAGTTAAAGTTCCCCAGTCACAACTTAGTGGCTGGGAGAAGCATCTAGCGACTGGCTGTCCTAGGACCCCTCAGATAGTGACAGATCTGGAGGACAGTAGTCCAGGACAGGAGAGTAAGACTAAGAACGCCGCGCCAGTGTCCAGGAGACAGTTAACCTCCTGGCCCTCAATGGTCAAGCATACCTGGGGCTCTGTGAGGGTGATGGCATGGGCTGGTGCTTGCCCTGGGCACCTTCAGTCCTGCTGGTCATTGGCTTCTGACTCAGAGGATGTTCGTCCCCTGGGGCAGTGGGCCTTGCAGTGATTTCCTTGACATAAGGGGCATGGACGAGGTGGCAGCTTATTTCTATTTGGACAATGTTTTTTAAAGTGTCCTTGTAGACCTCACTGCTATTAGGCATGCGATTTGCCCAGCGTTTCCCTGTTCCGGAGCCTCCAAAGTCTGCTTGCCTGAGGGCCATGGCTAAAGTGGTGGCCTTTTTCTTATCTCCTTTGTCTCGTTCCGTCTGCTCCTCCTGATCTCTATTATAAAAAACCGAGGTTGCCAAGTTCAGTAGGGTTTCTAAGTTTTGCTCTGGGCCTAGGGTGGACTTGAAGTTTTTTTTCTAATGTCTGCAGCTGACTGAGTGATAAACCTATCCTTTAAGATTAGTTGACCTTCAACAGAGTCAGGTGACAGAGAGGTATGCTTTCTCAAAGCCGCCCTTAATCTCTCCAGAAAGGCGGTAGGATTTTCTTCCCTTCCCTGTGTTATAGTGGACATCACTGAATAATTTAAAGGCTTCTTCACAGTTTTCCTTAGTCCTTCTAGCACACAAGTTAGCAAATGTCTGCGGCACCAATCTCCATGTTCTGATTCTGTGTCCCAATGAGGGTCTACACTGGGAACTGCCTGCTGGCCTGTGGTGAATTTATTCTCTTTCCTCTGTTGTCATTCTATCTCTGAGATACCAGAGATCGCCAAACTCTCAGGCTGCAGTTATGGCAGCACTTCTCTCATTTGGGGTTAGTGTCTGATTTAGCAGTAATATAGTATCTCTCCATGTCAGATCAAAGGACTGTCCTAACTCTTGTAAAACATCAATATAGCCATCAGGGTTATCTAAGAATTCACCTAGGTCTATTTTAATTTGCTTTAAATCTGAGAGAGAAAAAGGTACATCCACTCTGGCTGGGCCGAATTCTCCTCCTCCCACTGCTTGGAGGGGGCATCATCGGGGAATATTTGCACTCTCTGGTTCATTGTCTATATCTCCTTTTGGATCGTCTGGGTTGAAGGCGGGGTCCTTATTAGTTGGGGAAGGAGTTGGGCAGGGTGCCGGGGTAGGGAGGTAGAGTCTGAGGGCTTCCTGCCGGGCATAAATCACACTTTTTACAAAATTGCGAGTTGTCTTAGTGAAAAGCAACTTTGTACAGATGGCACTTCACTCCACTTGCCTTCTTTTCTACAAAAGAGGTCTAGCTGTAAGACGGTGTTACAATTTATACTTCCCTCAGGAGGCCAGGTTTCTCCCCCTTGAAGAAGATATCGTGGCCAGGAGGTACTGCAGAAGAATATAAGTCATTTCTTTCTTAGCGTCTGAGGGTCAAATTGGTCCCAATTCTCCAGAACACATCTTAGGGGCATTTCTGCCTTGGGGAGAAGGTTTCCCATCGCTTTGGAGGTCCCTTCATGGTTGCCAAATGTTAGCAGAGGGTCCTCGCTCCCAGAGCTCCCAAGATGGTGGCGGGCCGCTTCCAAGATGGTGGCAAACCCCTCATGTTCTCTGACCTGGGGTTCTTGGCCTCACAGATTCCAAGGAATGGAATCTTGGGCCATGTGGTGAGTGTTACAGCTCTATTAGAAGCCGGGGGTCACAGAAGAGAACCGTGGAACCCAGTGACTAGTGTTCAGCTCGATTAGGACGAACCCGGGCACTTAGCCGCGCAGGAACAATGGTAAGCCTTTAGCCCGATCGGGAGCTGCAATGGGCGCCTTGCTGAATCAGGAGCACAGCAGACACCCTGCCGGATCCGGAGGGACGGAAGTCAGCGGCAGGTCTGCGACGGCGGCAAACAGCAGTGGTGGACGGTGAGCAAAAGCTCAGCTTGAGCCGTAACAAAGAGGGACCAGAAGAGAGTGCAGTTGCAAGATTTAAGAGTGAAAACAGAGCTCCCATACAAAGGGAGGGGACCCAAAGAAGGTAGCCCACAAGTTGGCATTTCTATGTAGTTTTAACGTGAGTACATTAATACTATTCAATAGGATTCTGAATTTCTGAAAACAGCACATCATTCTCCTTTGCTAACTTGGTGGGATCTGGGATTGGAACTCACTAAAGTATCTTCAAGACCCCTTTATAATTCAATAAGCTATAGTTCAGTAGTTCAATGATACTAAAAAATGGTATGTACTCTGAACTAGTTAATTATACTTTTATAAATAAAATGTCATCAAGATTTGGAAACTCAGGCAAGAAGTATAATCACAAACCACAAAGAGCACAGCTGAAGAAAGTTTTAAGTGTCTGGTGCTGGTATCAAAGCAATAGTTTCAGGAATCATGAAGTAGCTTAGCAGCTACTGACACAGTAAGCCAAAAAGATCTTCAAAATATGTTCTAAAGCCCCAAATAAGAATTAAAAAGCATGGCCGGGAGTGGCGGCTCGCTCCTGTAATCCCAGCACTTTGGGAGGCCAAGGTGGGTAGATCAAGAGGTGAGGAGTTCGAAAGCAGCCTGGCCAACATAGTGAAACCCCATCTCTACTAAAAATACAAAACTTAGCCAGGCATGGTGGCAGACGCCTGTAATCCCAGCTACTCAGGATGCTGAGACAGGAGAATCACTCGAACCAGGGAGGCTGAGGTTGCAGTGAGCCGAGATTGTGCCACTGCACTCCAGCCTGGGCAACAGAGCGAGACTCTGTCTCAACAACAACAACAAAAATTTAAAAAATAAAAAGTATTCGTCAACTTATATAAGAAACTATTAACTGTTCTATATAGTGAGAATAATAAACTAGAGCACGGTTCCAATGTCATGGGGGAGAAATTATGATTGATTCATGCAGTGAATTGCGAAATTATGAAAAAGACGGAGGAGGTTATAGATTTACAAGGTTACCTCACCTCAAAAAAGTCCATAATATTTTCTTAAATGAGGAAGTTGTAGAATAATGTGTACAATAATATTGTAGCTGCATTATTGTAAACAGGACACACCCATTTCTATACCTCCATATGCATAGTAAATTAGAAACACACATGAGAAATAATAGTGTTAGTTCTGTAGAAGAGAAATGAAAATGGGAGTGACAGAAGACTTACTTTTACTTAATATTTTCTTGTACTGCTTGTGTTTTTTCATTGGCATATATAGCTTTATGATTTAGAAAATGATTATGCTCTCCCCAACATGTCTTAGTGCAAAGTATAAAATAAAATGTGCTACATTCACAATCAAACTCCATAGTAGAATACTATACATTACCATGGGTACATGATTTTATGTGTCAACTCTACTGTCTATGCTTAAAATCAAGTTATACAGTAAAATCTTTCTGAAATAGGTCATGGACATAATATACTCAAATAATGGTTTCAATAAATTAATCAATGTGAATCAACATTTTCCAAATGTATACTGAACTGATTTAAGTGTTACACTTAAAATCATCGACTTTTCTGATTCAACTGCAAAATCATTATTTACCAGCACTTTTCCAAGTTAATTTTTTAAAGCAGAATAGTTTAAGTTTGCCATTGATACACTGATTACAAATCGTTCAGTAAATTTTACTAATGCTTTCTTAATTTGTACACTATTTTATCTATTCTTGCTATTAAGCATCTTGGCATTATAATGAAATCTTTGTTAACTGCATCATAAATTAGTCAAAAATATCTCTAAGTACTTTCCTGTGAGGAGACTACTAAAGAAGAACTGCTTCTATTACCTTCAGCAGCAAGACTAAACAGTATTCTTTGGTTTAAGCGATTCTCCTGCCTCAGCCTCCCAAGTAGCTGGGATTACAGGAGCCTGCCACCACATCTGGCTAATTTTTGTATTTTTAGTAGAGATGGGGTTTCACCATGTTGGCCAGGCTGGTCTTGAACTCCTGGCCTCAGGTGATCTGCCCACCTCGGCCTCCCAAAGTGCTGGGATTATAGGCATGAGCCACAGCGCTGGGCTCACTAAACAGTATTTTAAGCACAGAGGGTAGAAGAAAGAGCTAAAAAATCACCCACATAGCTTAAGAGTCATTCTTTCAGTCAACAAACTGATAGCTATTGCAGTAAATGTAGGTGGACAGAGCTAATAGGAGAAGAACTGAGGTTTAAATATTATTTAGAAGATTACAAAGAAAAACAACAAGGAAAATTTCAATTACTTATGAAAAAGTAAACATATCCCAAGTTGATATGCAATTGATACGCATTGATCTAGCAAATAAGCAGTATTCCTATGGTAGTTTAGGGGGAAAAAGCTCTTCATTTACCAGAAACCAAAGAAATGGGGAGACAAAAGAGGTTTTAAAGTGTCTGTTTGCACTGAGGGTCAGATGAGAAAGAAGCTGACACAAGCATAACAGGCAGGTTTCTAACAGCACTGTCTCCTTCCTTCCAACAGAGCCCTAGTAGCCTACAGGGAACTCATTCTTATGGGGTTCAGGTAGATGTTACCCAGGTCTGGCCAGTCAGAACGAATCCTTTCCATCACAGACTAGTTCATGGCTGTGCACAGGACCCAGGGTTCCATGCGTATGGGGGTTGGGTGGGGTGGAGAAGGAGGAAAACTGAAGGGTAGGAGGGAATGTGAGGCCACAGGACCCGGTCAGGTTCATAACCTCACTGGCGTGAACAAACGATGTGATCTAATATACCGACAGGACAAACGTCCAAAAGGAAGTGCGGGAAGACAGCCCTCCCGCTTGCCACTAAAAGCATCTTACACTTTCTGGAAGAGGCAAAGCATATGTAAACTATGACCCCATAGAATATAGGCATTTCCCAACAAAATTACTCAGAAGAATAGTAATGGTTATACTTCAAATGTTGGATTTTGAAAGTCTTTAAAAATATTCTATGTTTGACTGGGTGCAGTGGCTCACACCTATAATTCCAGCACTTTGGGAGGCTGAGAGGGGTGGATCTCTTAAGTTCAGGAGTTCGAGGCCAGCTTGGCCAACATGGTAAAACTCTATCTCTACTAAAAATACAAAAATTAGCCAGGCGTGGTGGCAGGTACCTATAATCCCAGCTACTCAGGAGGCTAAAGTGCAAGAATCACTTGACCCCGGGAGACAGAGGTTGCAGTGAGCCAAGATCACGCCACAGAGCTCCAGCCTGGGGAACAGTGTGAGACTCCGTCTCAAAAAAAAAAAAAAATTCTATGTTTGAATATTGTATAATAAGTACATACCACTTTGGAAGGAAAAACAAGACAGTTTTTAATGCTTTTTGATTCTGATACAAACTGGCACAGAATTTGTTAATGTTATGTCATGTTTACAAAATAAAAGGCTAAGCAAAATGTAAGCATTTTAATTGAAGTTGATGCTATTTATCAAACAAAAGTTAAGTTTTGTTTTCCTGTGATTTTTTTCATAGCCCACAAGTATAAAAGAATGTTTTCACCGGAAGACTGACCCAGGCCCTTTTCCCCAAAGCATAATATGCTACTGCTCACTATTCAGGCAGACTTCGTTTTATTGCCCTTCACTTTATTGTGCTTTGCAGATATGGTGTTTTTTAGAAACTGAAGGTTTGTGGCATCCATGCATTGAGCAAATCTATCAGTGCTATTTTTTCAACAGCATGTGTTCACCTCATGTCTTTGTGTCAGCCTTTTTTTTTTTTAGTAATAATGTATTTTTAATTAAGGTACTTACAGAGTTGTTTTACACATCATGTTATTGCACACTTTAAATAGACTATACGTAGTATAAACATAACTTTTATATGCACTGGGAAACCAAAAAACTTTATGTGACTCACTTTATTGTGATATTTGCTTTACTGCAGTGGAATGGAACTGAACCTCAGTATCCCCAAGGTATGTCTGTATGTGAATAAAAATAACTACTCTATGTACCAGATCTGTGTACCAAAAGAAGTACCAGATACTACAGTAATCTAAACATGGTTAAAAGATAATTCTTTAAATGATGTTGTCATCTTTAATCAACAGTCACTACATCAAACTACGACCACTAGTAACAAAAAGAGGAAATCAATTAATTTGCTATATTTTACACAATCTTACAAGTAAGTTATACAGTCAATGCAACAAAGATTTCATATGGAAAGGATAAACCCCAAAATCAAAAATATTCATGCCTTACCAGTGATGCTGATAATTCAATAACATGCTTTTTTTCAAGAATTCTAACTTTTGTTTGTCTTCAGCTTTCTCTGTATGGTATGTTTTTGTACAAACAAGCTTACAGGTCTCCTCCTTATTAAACGTAAACTGTATTAAAAGGAAGTGGAAAGCAAATTCAGAAAAAATATCCAGGTTCTTCATATCAATATCACAAACACAGTAAAAATGCTAGCCCCATTAAATTACTTAGTGGATTAATATTGGTAATAAATAAATTTTTAAATTCCTCATAGCTCAATCAGATGTAAATATTACTCCTATTGTGTTTCTCTAAAGACTTGTCATCAAGTTTTCCTTTGATACGTTCTTTTTGGTAATATCAGTCGACTTACCTTTTAAACGTAAGTTAGTTCTAGAAGAGAAAAAAAAAATCCCATGTAGAACAAAAATGGAACTTTAGTCTCTCCTAGTAATATCCCATGGTCATGTCTTAGGAATTCTGGAGTTGATGGCTTTCTAGTAACAAGCAAATTTTTATGTTCAAATAATCAATAGATGTTAAGTGCCCTCCTTAAGTGTCAGGTGATAGAGATTCAGCAGTGAACAAGATGGCATGTGATAATATAAGAAAAAGTGACATTCAGATGTCTAAAATCAAGGTAAACATGACTCCAGAAGGCTGAAATTTACCAACTATACAACCAGCCGTAATTGTATCTTTTAATAAATTCAAACTTTATTACATAAGGTGGTAAAAAAAAATGGCATGGTTCACTTCTACGCAGCCCACTCTTTGTATGTATGTATTTAGTAACATCCCTAAAGCAGGTGCAGTGAAGCAGCTAAGTGAATGTTTAAGCACAGTCCACTGCTGCCACCTGTCAGCCAATGCTTTCATTCTGTCTGCATTGCTATTTCCAATACAGCCGTATTTGTACCGCTAGTTGATATTTTAAACCTTATGTGAACCTTAAAGATTCATTCCTAAAAAGTGAAAAATAGAAAACAAAAGTATACATACTAAGGAATCAGAAGCACAGGTACCAAACTTAAAATAAGTTAAGCAGAGAGAGACAGTATTACACCAAAATGGCAAATCTGACACCTCAATCCAGCGCTCACTTCGTTAGGTGAGTCAACCTGTGTGTTCAATTGTGAAGGAAATAGCAAGACTAAGGTGACATTTAAAGTAGTAATAGGTTAACATCTGTTTAGTGCTTCCTGTGTTCCATATACTTTGTATATATCAAGCCTCATGTAATCCTCCAAACAATGCTTATCCATCTTTTACAGAGGAGAAAACCGGAGCACCAAGTCACACAACTGAGCGTCGGCATAGCCAGGATCTCAGCCAAGCGAGTTGAGCTCCGGAGAAAATGCTCTTCAGCACAACACCCTACAGCCTCTCCCTGTCATGTGTTTAGTCGGGAATTTTATAATATTTTAAATCATGTTTGGTTATGGATGGAATTGTACTTTATGTTTTGTTAAGGATTTTTAAATATTCTTAGCTCCCAAGGGAAACAAATCCTCCTTATAACACACAAGCACAGCACCGTTCTGTTTCTATTTGGGCAAACGTGGGATTATAATTTTTCCTGGATTATTTCGGTGAGGATTTAAAATTCTCCTTGGAATAGTTCTGAAAATCAAAGGCTTTATCAATCTAGAGTCAGACCTGGGTACAGGTCAGCTCCATCTTGTTAGGAGGCCAGGGAAAGCTGCGTAACCCTGCCTCAGCTTCCGTTAACTTATGTGTAAAATGGGAGCAGGACCTGCCTTGCAGGGTTGTCAGATACAGAAATGTGTGTGCAAAACACGTAGCATGCTGACTGATGAAAACAGGTATTCACTAAACAACAGTTACTGTTACGTATCTCACCACCAGCTTTTAGCAAGTAGCAGAAAAATTATATCGAAGTCCATATCTGAGGGAAATCATGTCAGGCTGCACACTCCTGGCAAGACTTCTCCCCCATGCAGCCTGAGACCATCAGGACTGATGTGGTTTGGCTTGGTGTCCCCACCCAAATCTCATCTCCAATTGTGATCTGAATTGTAACCCCCACGTGTTGGGGGACGGACCTGTGGGAGGTGATTCGATCATGGGGGTGGTCCCCCATGCTGTTCTTGGGATAGTAAGTTCTCATAAGATCTGATGGTTTTATAAGGGTCTTTGCCTGCTTCATTCTGCACTTCTCTTTTCTGCCACCATGTGAAGAAGGACATGGTTGCTTCCCTTTCTGCCATGATTGTTTTCCTGAGGCCTCCCCAGTCATGTGGAACTATGAGTCAACTGAACCACTTTTCTTTACAAGTTACCCAGTTTGGTATTTCTGCATAGCAGCATGAGAATGGACTACTGCCCATTAGGACTAATGGGCAGGACTCATTATGCCATGGGTATCCTTGCTCTGGCAAGGATAACCCCATTATGCCCTTTACCCCTCTGAATATTAGTCACCACCAGAAGTCCAGGATTTCCATGTCATCCTTCCATTCTCACATTTGAATCCCAAAATGGATCCCCACCCCAACTGCTTAAACCCTTCCACTATACCCTGAAACTCATGTGTCACCAGTAGAATACTGGTGCCTGTTCTGATGGAAACCTGGCTGTCCCTGAGGGACGCTGCCTCACTGGAGTCTTGCCAGTGGTGCCTGTTTTCTCTCATAGGCCCCAGCACTGGGCCAGACCATTCTCCCTCCTCTAGAAACCTCTAGCTTTGACTCCCATGTGATCAGACCACACCGCCCCTACTCCTTCCTGTTCTTGTCATCTACCAACCCCAGGTCACCGGCCCTCAGCTCCAGACACACTGTCACTCCAACACTCCTCCTGGCTCCTGATTCTTGGTGATTACAACATTTATATAAATGATCCTTGAAAACAATGACCTTTTGATCCTCTGCCCTCTCCTCCAGCAACTCTGGTCTTCATCCTATTTCAAAGGACTCGCTCCTCTGGTCGCACTTCACCCTGCCTTTAACAATGACAGGAGTCCCTGCCGTTATCTTCATTTCAAGCTTCCTAGTGTCAAACCACCTCCTCCCACTGTTCCAACTCACTGGCTTAAATGTTCCTCACCTCCAACAAGCTCTGGATGCCACTTGAATCGACAGATCCTACAGTCTTTTCACTGTCTCTTACTCCTTTTGTGGCCTTACATGCCCCCTGTGCAAGCTCAAACTCCAAGCTCAACAGTATCTCCATCTTTCATAACATCCAAGGATGTCCTCACATCCTGTGTTCTCTCACTTTTTTGGTACTCACTTGTTAAAACCACAAACCTGGTTAAATCCAACTCATAGCAGCACAGCTGGAGATAGCTGGAGATACATAAGTAAGCACGCTGGCTGCTGTTACTTCAAACCATCAGCTGGCCAGAGGGTCCCTGATGCAGCCTAGCAGCTGCTCCACACTCCTTCTCTATTCGCTCTCCTGGATCCTACTTGACTGCTGCCTCCCTCCTCACTCACAGGTGGGGTGGCCATGCTGCCTACTTCACTAAGGAATCAGGAGCAATTGCCACATTTACCTCCAAGCATCACACCCCATGTCTCTGCCTTCCCTCCAGTTACCACGGATGAACGAGCTCACTGAGGCCAACCTTTCCACCAGCACACTGGGTCCCATCCCTTCTTCCCAGAGCAAGGACACCCATGGCAATCCTTCCATCTCCTAAAACATCATTTTTCGTATATCTACTGATCATACTCATCCACATACATGCCTTGCTTAAAGATCCATCACAAGTCCTCTTTGGGGCGGGTACCTTGGCTCACACCTGTAATCCCAGCACTTTGGGAGGCCAAGATGGGCAGATCACCCAAGGTGGGGAGTTTGAGACCAGCCTGGTCAACATGGCGAAACCCTGTCCCTACTAAAAATACAAAAATTAACTAGGTGTGGTGGCAGGCACCTGTAATCCCAGCTGCTCAGGAGGCTAAGGCAAGAGAAACACTGGAGCTGGGAGGTGAAGGTTGCAGTGAGCTGAGACTGCATCACTGCACTCCAGCCTGGACAACAGAGTAAGACTCTGTCTCCAAACAAACAAACAAAAACAGTCCTCTTTGAGCCATGCCATCCTCCAGCTACCACTCTTTTTCTCACTGCCAGTAAAATAAAAGTCCTCAAGACAGTTGTAGATGTGCCCACCTGCAACTGGCCTTTCCGTTCTCTCTCCACCCGGCTATTCTACCACGGCTGCTTTCTCATCAGTGACCTCCACATTGAAGGTTAAACCCAAGGTCAATCATCCGTCCTCATCTCACCTGACCCATCAGTGACAAATCAACCAATCCCTCCTCCTGGAAACACTTTCTTGCCTTGGCCTCCAGGGACCACAATCTCCCTGTTACCCTTCTTTCTCATCAATGGCTCCTTCTCAGTGTCCTTTGCTAGACTCTCGCCATCCTCCTGACCTATAACACCAGGTGCTCCAAGGGTCTGAGCCTCATGCCTGTAATTCCAGCACTTTGGGAGGCTGAGAGGGGTGGATGTCTTAAGGTCAGGAGTTCGAGACCAGCCTGACCAACATGGTAAAATCCCACTCCTACTAAAAATACAATACCAGGAGCCCTTGGGGCGCCTGGTGTTACAGGTCAGAAGAGCGCCTCTTTGAATCTTGTCTCCTTCATCTATACCCACTCCCTTGGGGATCTCTTCAATTCCATGACTGTAAATACCATCTATACACAGATGATTCTCAAATATATACTGTGTATATCCAGGATGAAGCCCTCCTCCAAACTCCAGAAGCATGTATTTGGCTGTTTATTCAACATCTCTGCTTGGACACCTAATAAACACCTCTCACTTGCCACGTCCAAAACTAACTCTTCCCCATTCCCCAACCTGGCTCTTCCCACACTGTCCCATCTTAGAAAATAGAAACTCCACACTCCGCATCCCATCCCTTGGCAAATTCTGTTGGCCACCTTCAAAACAAAGGCAGATTCAGAGATTCTGACCTCTTTCCCACCTCCTCACCCCTCCCGAGACAGATCATATCTAAATGAGGGAGAAGGCCTCCTACTGGTCTCCTGGCTTCTCCCCTCGCATCCCCATGGTCCATTCTCAGTACAGCAGCCAGGGTGACCCTGGTAAAATCGAAGCCTACTCAAAACCCTCCAGTGTTAGCTAACCATCTTGCTCAGATGTAAAGGCCAATCCTTAGAGTGGCCTCTGAGTCATTCTATAATGTGGTCCTGTTACTTCTCTGTGCTCATTGCCTAATATGCTCTATCTTGCTCGCCTGCTCAAGTTGCACACCTTGGGGCCTCTCTTCAGCTAGAACACCTCCCCTTCATATTCACGTAGCTCACTCCCTTACTTGCTTCAGGTCTTTGCTCAAATGTCACCTTCTCGGTAAGGCTTTTTAAATTTAAGATTTTAAATTCACCTTTGCAGTAAGCCTATTTAAAATTAGAAATTCCCCCACACCTTCCCAGATTTATTTTCAATAGTTCTTTCATCAGTAATTGAAACATATATTCTGGTAACTTATTTTGTCTCCTTCTCCCCATCAGCATAAAAGATCCATGAGGACGGAGATTTTTGTTCAGCTCACTGCTGTATCCCATCACAGTGCCTGGCACATGAAAGGTATGGAGCAAATATGTTAACTGAGTTACTGAATATGAGTGCTTAGATCTCAGATGAGATTTTATGGTCCTCTGAAATGTGGTTCCAGCTTCACGTAATACACACAGTGTCTTGCACTGTTGTTTTCCTGACCTAAACAGAAGTCAAATATAAAAGATGGCAAAGCAGACTGGGATTTTATTTTGTTGCTGGTTGTTACCTCAGTTTTTATGGCAGATCTAAAATAAGATAAAGCTGGGTATAGTGGCTCACACCTATAATCCCAGAACTTTGGGTGGTTAAGGCAGGAGGACTGCTTGAGCCCAGGAGTTCTAAACCAGCCTGGGCAACATAGTGAGACCCTGTCTCTCCAAAAAATAAAAATTACCTGGGCATGGTGGGCATACCTGTAGTCCCAGCTACTCAGGAGGCTGAGGTGAGAGGATTTATTGAGCCTGGGAGTTTAAGGCTGCAGTGAGCTGTGGCCCAGCCCAGGCCACAGAGTGAGACAAGAAAGAAAGACAAGAAAGAAAGAAGAGAGAGAGAGAGAGAGAGAGAGAGAGAGAGAGAGAGACAGAGACAGAGACAGAGACAGAGACAGAGAGACAGAGAGAAATCCTTGAAAATAAAGAACAAATAGTGAAATGAAAAACACTAGTCAATACATTTATGGCTGGCTTGGAAAAAAATCTTCTGAGTCCCACGTTTCTATTTACCTACACCTTGGCCTTAAAACGTGCCTGCTCTGCCCCTTTAAACTTGAGGCTTAGAGAATGTGTTTTAGTACAGATACTGATGCTAAAACATTCCACGAGACTCAGGGAAAATGTTGTGTGCACATCTTTCTCCATTCTAAAGCTCTCCTTTTATTCTATTTAACCTCAACTTCTGCAACAAAGGATTAAATCTGAAAAGTCCTAGGCCCCCAAAAGGGTCCTGTGTATGAGCAAGGAACAGTCCTTGCACAGAAACCGAAATGTGCCCAATGACGTCCTATTAAGGGGAGTAACCTGCCTTCAAAGTCTGCCCCAAGGGACAACACCTCTCCATGGTTTGAACATTTTGCTGGGTTTCCCTCTGTTTCCTGCTAGGGACTCCTGCTGTCTTCCCAGTTCTCTAAGGGCATTACTGATGTTCTTTCCACCCATCATTTCTCAAGGCCAAGACACAACTAAATAGAGAGATGGGGCTGAGAGGCTACTGGAGTATTTAAGATTGTAAAATTTAATAAGCATGCCTGAAAACAGCCATCTGCTATAAGAAGAATGCAATACCATTCAAAGTAATCTTCCAAACATTCCAAGAGGGAGGTGGTGTTTCACAAGTTACATGCCTGCCCTGCTCAATGGCACCAGGTCCATACACTTTGAGTTCCTTCCTCCCCAGTGACTTCATCCCATTAGGGCCTTCGCATCTACTGTGTTTAGGAAACTTTAAAAGTTACTGGCAATTTTAGGGTAGACAATTTCAGATTAGAATATTTGAAAGGGGGCCAGGTATAGTAGCTCATGCCTGTAATCCCAGCACTTTGTGAGGTCGATACAGGCAGATCATCTGAGGTCGGGAGTTTGAGACTAGCTTGGCCAACATGGCAAAACCCCATCCCTACAAAAAATACAAAAATTTGCTGGGCATAGTGGCACACGCCTGTAATTTCAGCTACTTGGGAGGCTGAGGCAGGAGAATCACTTGAACCCAGGAGGTAGAGGTTGCAGTGAGCTGAGATCGTGCCAGTGCACTCCAGCCTGGGCAATAGAGTGAGATTCTGTCTCAAAAAAAAAAAAAAAAAAAGTATTTGAAAGGCATCAGGTGGTGGCTCACATCTATGTCTATAATTCCAACCCTTTGGGAGGCTGAGGCAAAAGGATTGCTTGAAGCCAGAAGTTCTGGACAAGCCTGGGCAACAGAGTGAGACTTTGTCTTGATAAAAAATTTAAAAATTGGCTGGATGTTGTGGTATGCATTTGTAGTCCTAGCCACTCAGGGGAGTGAGATAAAAGGATCACTTGAGCCTAGGAGTTTGAGGCTGCAGTGACCTATGATTGTGCCACGTCACTCCAGCCTGGGTGACAGAGCAAGGCTCCATCTCTTAAAAAAGAAAAGAAAAAAAAAAGAATATTTGAAGAGGATATATTTACGGTCAAAAACTATCAACCTGCAGTGGATTAAATCTGCACCGCGATGTCTCTTTTCCCCCAGGGCTTCACAGTGTAGATGCAGGTGCTAGAGGGAGTAAGATGGTTGGTGAGATGAACCTAGGCTTAGGGATTTGCTGGACAGATAATAAATGTTGTGCTCCATGTAACAAAATGTTGAGGGAGACAGGGGTGCCTCGTGAGAAAGCAGGGAAGGTGGATATGTATGAGGTCTAAGCCATAGCAGAGACACGAAGCCAGGAGAGGAAGCTGTCAGGCTGGGGAATAAAACCTGGAGTCAAGTTAGAGCCATTAGAACACACATTCTCATGTGGACAGATGCCCATGGTAGAGAGTTAAAGGAAAAATGCAGAGTGTGGAACATAGTATGTTAAAACAAATAAGTATATCTAATCTATTTAATATAAGCTTATAGGTGTATGAAAATTTTCAGGAAATTTTAATAACAAGCTGTGAAGCAGAACTGCACGTTTATTATTATTCTTCTGCAACATTTAATTTTTTATATGGTGATACATTATTATAATAAACTAATGTTTCTAAAAGCAAAATACCATTGTTCTTTGTACAGTAGGAGAATAGATATAAAACAAACAGGGACTATGCAATGTGGAAGGATAATAGGCTTAAAAGATAACAGATTTAAAGGCAAAAGAATTCTGAGAGATGATGAAGTACATATGCTGAAAAGAACACCTTATATTGTGCTTAGTTTGGTTTAACTGGTGTTCTAAAAATGTACCAAAGATGTTCCAAATACATTTTCAGTCATCAAAATAGAAAGGTCAGGCCAGGCGTACTGGCTCAAATCTGTAATCTCAACACTCTGGGAGGCCGAGGTGGGCAAATCACTTGAGTTCAGGAGTTTGAGACCGGCCTGACCAACACGGTGGAACCCCATCTCTACTAACAATACAAAAAAATTAGCTGGGCATGGTGCCATGCACCTATAGTCCCAGCTACTCAGGAAGCTGAGGCACGAGAACTGCTTGAACCCGGGGGGCGGAGGTTGCAGTGAGCTGAGATCTCACCACTACACTGCAGCCTGGGCAACAGAGCAAGACTCTGTCTTAAAAAAATAAAAAAAGAAAAGAAAGGTTAGCTTCCAAAAATCCCAATGCGGGAGCCCAGGAAGCATTATACGTGTTAACAGAGAGTGTCTCTAGATACTGCTGGAAAACAGAGGGAAACAGTCATAGAGCAGCTGGGACAACCCCTCATGACTGGAAGGTGGGTTTCAGGACCCTTCTGCAAAGGAGGCAGAGCGTCTGAGTCTTGCCCCTTAAGCCACCGTCTTATCTTCATAACATTAGTTGCATGAATGTTCATTAAGACAGACTTATAAATGACACATTATGAGAAGGAGAAGGATCCTTCTAACTATGATTTTAAGAAACTATTCCTAGATGAAAAAGAGAAATGAACTCCTCCTTAGCAATGATAGCTGAGTTATCTCAGTCTTTTCTTAAATAACAAAACGCAAAAGCTGTAAGTAAATAATTATTACGTAACACTAAATACAAACCTTATATGGTGAAGGTTCAATTCTTTCCCCGAATAGTACCTGACCAAGATTTTCAGATGGGCGCTTTCCTTCTGATGCTTGGCAAAAGTCAAACCTGGGAGAAGAATATTTAAATTTTTACACATAAAAGGGAACGATGAAATATCAAACATCTAGCCAATCTTGAGAGCAGATTAGGTACTGATCATTCTAGTAGCTCTAGTAGATGAGTAAGAAATCTATCCATACCCCAAGTCCTATGTAACACATCTTCCCCCATAAAAAACACCTAAAATTATGCCTTCGAATATTTTGTTTTCTAAATAACATTCTCTTATTAGAGTGCATATTACAGGATCTTTTAAATTGACTCATTATAATTTATTTTTGTTCACTCCAATAATAAAATGATTTAGATCCTTATTATCCAAACAAATTTTGCATACCTTATCTCCCTTCTATATCTAATTCAAACCTTTAATTAAAAATGATATTTCAGTAATGTATGTCAAGTCTACCTGCAGTTCTGTCTCATCTCAGTACACTGGCCAACACATCCCAACATGTGAAGTATGGCTAAACAGACTCCCTGTGAAGAGTGCTGTAGAGAAGATGTAGTCAGTCACCTATAAGATTCTCTGTGTTGTAATTCCCTTGTATTACTAATCGACTTTAATAAAGTTCTGTTTAAACATTACAGCTTAATTTCAGCTTTGCCACAGAAAATTAAAGGGCAGTTCTGTGCTCACCCTGGAATGATACAGGGAATACCTGAGATCAGTACAGTAATAGTAACAGATTACTGAGATTCCTAAAGAGGCAGGTGGATCTCTGGTGATTAAAAACAATACTGCGGCTGAAGTTCCCAAATTAAGAATCTCCATTTACTGTATATAACAGATCCACTGACTTTTCCTAAGAATACCCACAAAGATTTAAAGATGTTTAACAAAACAAAAACTAGAAAAAAATTTAAGTATCCAATAATTAAATTATAGTCTACCCATTCATGTATTTTGGGTAGACTATAAATATCTTTTCTTAGACATATTTAAGTATATTAATTCTTTAGGATAGTCTTAACTTTTTTGTGTATGCTTTTCCCCACAGCAAACTATTTTCTTTTAAAACTCTTAAATAGCAGAGAAATTAGATTCAACAAAATTTTAAGAATGGTTTTAGACCCAATATAGTATACAATGGTCAAATGAATAAAGGATATTCATGCAGCATTTTTCACAATATCAAAAAACTGGGCCAGGCACAGTGGCTCATGTCTGTAATCCCAGCACTTTGGGAGGCCAAGGTGGAAGGATCACTTGAACCCAAGAGTTTGAGACCAGGCTGGGCAACACAGTGGGATTCCATCACCACAAAAAATTAAAAAAAAAAAAAAAATTAGCCAGGCATGGTGGCAAATGCCTGTGGTCACAGCTATTCAGGAGGCTGAGATGAGAGGATCACCTAAGTCCAGGATGTTGTGGCTGCAGTGAGCCATGATGGCGCCACTGCATTCCAGCCTGGGCAACAGAGCAAGACCTTGTCTCAAAAACAAACAAACAAAAAACCTGGAAATAATCAAATGTTGGTAAACGGGAAATTAGTGAAACTAACTGTACATGAAATCTATACAATTTTTTTTTTTTTTTTTGAGACAGAGTCTCGCTCTGTCATCCAGGCTGGAGCGCCATTCTCCTGCTTCAGCCTCCCAAGTAGCTGGGACTACAGGCGCCCGCCACCACGCCCAGCTAATTTTTTGTATTTTTAGTAGAGACTGGGTTTTACCATGGTCTCGATCTCCTGACCTCGTGATCCGCCCGCCTCAGCCTCCCAAAGTGCTGGGATTACAGGCGTGAGCCACTGCACCTGGCCGGAATCTATATAATTCTAAAATAGAAATAATAACAGCCACTAAAAAGAGTGAGGTAGCTATGTATTGACATGGAAAGATGCCCACAATATATTCAATGAGAAAAACAAGGTGCCAATCCAAAATAATAGTATGGGCTAGGTGCAGTGGCTCACACCTGTAATCCCAGCACTCTGGGAGGCCGAAGTGGGTGAATCATTTGAGCCCAGGAGTTTGAGACCAGCCTGGCTAACATGGTGAAACCCGTCTCTACTAAAAATACAAAACTTAGCCAGGCGTGGTGTCATGCGCCTGTAAACCCAGCTACTTGGGAGGCTGAGGCAGGAGAATCACTTGAATGCCAGAGGCAGAGGCAGAGGTTGCAGCAAGCCAAGATCGCACCACTGCACTCCAGTCTGGGTGATACAGTGAGACTCTGTCTCAAAAACATAAAAATAAATGTAAATATAAATACTATGAATCTACTTCTGTTTAAAACAAAAATGAATAAATGTGATTATATAGATTAGACTATTCAGAGAAAAAAATGTGGAGAAGTAGACATCAAAGTAGTTATTTCTGGGAACTGATTATGTGGGACATAAAAATTTTGTTTAAAAATATGTGGAGCTATTTATAATTTTAAAATGTTAAGAAAACAAAATACCTTTTTGTTCAGTCAGATAAAAAAGGAAATTCACTGTTTAGTCAGTGCTTCTGTTGTATTACAAAGAAATATAAAACAAAGATCACATTTTTAACCACATCTTGGAAGAGTACACCTTAAAAAATATTTTCAGGCCGCGTACATTTTAAAAATGGATATCAATTTGTCCACAACTGTGAGAAAACAAAGTTCTCAATGTACAAAATCCTGAATTTTATATAAAAACCAAGCTGAAAAACTTACGCTGTGTATTCATAAGGAAGAACTGATTCCACTGAGTCAAGTCTGTTCACAAATAGTTCTATTTCGGCCTGAAAATAAGGAAACACAAAATTAGAATATAAACAACAGGACATAAAGCCTTAAGTCATGCTTAGAATTGAAAAAGAATTTGACAATGTCTGAAATGTAAAATGTTATAATTCCAGTCAACTTTAAACAATTCTCTTACAAATCCATTCACTGAGTGGATTTATATATATTTAAAATATACTAAAATAGGGCCAGGAATGGTGGCTCACACCTGTAATCTCAGCCCCTTAGGAGGCTGCGGTAGGAGATCACTTGAGGCCAGGAGTTTGTGACTAGCCTGAGCAATATAGTGAGAGCCCGTCCCTACAAAAAAGTTTTTAAATTTTTTAAAATTAGCTGGGCACAATGGCACGAGCCTGTATTCCTGGCTACTTGTGAGGCTGAGGCAGGAAGATCACTCAAGCCTAGAAGTTCAAAGTTACAGTGAGCTATGATGGCACCACTGCATTCCAGCCTGGGTGACAGAGCAAGATTCCGTCTTAAAAAATTTTTTAATAATTAATTTTAAAAATACAATAAAATAATTTTCAGAGTTGCAAATGTCTCCAATAGTTTTTAAATGCTTTCTAAATTTTCTAAAAAATTATTAAGATATTTTAACAAAAAGCATTTATCATATTAATATAGATGCTGTTTTTAAAAATCTGGTTTCCAAATTTGGTATTACACTCAGAAGCACAACAATTTTTATTTTTAAACACAATTTTTAGCATTTTCACAGCAAGCAACCAAGAAATGCTGCCAAGTTGGTTAGATATTTCTAGATTAACTATACTGGAATACAATTCCATGCACATGTGTACTCTTAAGCACACGGGGATAGACAACGACCACACGGGCTAACTTTGAAGGACCTCTTCCATTAATTTAAGAACAATGAACTACAAGGTAGTAGCAGTGAAGAAAGTGGCAATAACCAGATCAAGCTGAACATCAGGGTAGAGGGAGATAAGCTGTATCAACTTCCTGGGGAATATAGGCTAATTTTAAGCTACACTTTCCTACTGAAGCTTCCAAAATTTCTCCCAGGTGTAGCTGAAGTTCTGCAGGACCCATAACGCTGACCCACCCTCTCAAAAAAGGAGCTCAGGCTACTCATGACAGAATTTACCAGCTGAGGAAGCCAGCAAGTCATGTGTGCCCTGAAATACTTTTGGTGCTAATCAAAAATGACTAAGAGCTATTTAGCTGGGACAAGTATTTATTTTATAGAGGTAGAGCTGTATACTGCCTGTATACTAGTCATGAGGCTTCTGGGAGTGCCACAGAGCCACACTTGTCATTTTGATCTCAGTTACTAGTGCTGTCAACAATCCTCTATACTTGCTAATATCCCCCAAACCAAGACGAGATGGTTGGTGTACAATTAAAACAAATCAATAGTCCACTGCCACCAGAAAGGCAGCAAAACACAGCAGGCAAGATTACAGGTTCTGTGGCCAGACTGCCTGGGTTCAAATCCCAGTGCTATCACTTGTCTAATTGTGTGACTGTGGTCAAACTAACATGTCACTTTCCTCATGGGTGCTTTAGTTTCCTCATCTGCAAAATGAAGATAACAGTATTTCTCGGACAGGTGCGGTGGCTTATGCCTGTAACCCCCCAGCACTTTGGGAGGCCAAGGCGGATCACCCGAGGTCAGGAGTTCGACACCAGCCTGGTCAACATGGCAAAACCCCGTGTCTACTAAAAATACAAAATTAGCCAGGTGTGGTGGCACATACCTGTCATCCCAGCTACCGGGGAGGCTGGGGCAGGAGAACTGCTTGAACCCTGGAGGCAGAGGTAGCAGTGAGCCAAGATCGCGCCACTACACTCCAGCCTGGGCAACAGAGCAAGACTCCATTTCAAAAAAAAACAACAACAGTATTTCTCTCATAGGGATATGGAGATTAAATAAGTTAACATTTATAAAGTACTCCAAATAGTGCCTGACACATGAAATCTATGCATTTGTTAAAATAAAACCAAAAAAACTTAGTAATATTCAGAAGAAGGAAGTGTTCATCCACTAAAATGCTCACCCAATATTCATGCTATACAACGGAGGGCATCAGCCTTCGTATGTAATACCAAACACAGTATCACATGTGGCCCCTACACCTCTACTCAAGTGAAATTATAACTCAACAGCAACACAGCCTTCAACACAGCTAAAAAGGTAAGAGGACATGATACTATAGCATGTAGTCTATCATGTAGACTACAGCATGCTGGAATTAACACAAATACATATAACCATTGTGAAGGCAAAATTCCCATTTAATGGCTTCCTTTGCCAAAATAATTTCCACTAATTAGAAAGGGTCAACACTACTATGAAGGTAAGTCAGAATTCAAATGATCCATTTAACCTAATGAAGACTGAAAGGTCTCCAAAACACTAGTCCAGTTCCTATCTCTCGATTTCCTTCTAGGAAGGAATGCAGCTATTATACTGTATACAACTTTTCTAAGTTTTGTGTTTCAAAATCTGTACAGCACTGTCAACACATAAGCACGAAATGATTAAGCAAGACTCTGAGGCTAGGCTGCCTGGGCTTAAATGCTGCCTGACACCAGCTATGTGATTCTAGGCAAGTTTCTTCACTTCCCTGTTCCTCAACGTTCTGATCTGTAGAACAGCAGTGATAATAATCCCTACTTCAAGAAGTTTTTGAGAAGATTCAAGAGCAGCACCTGGCACAAAGTACCGTATCTACTATGACACAGCCATGCCCAGCAGAGTTTTAAGCAATGATGGAAATGTTCTTCAAATATGGTGGCCACCAGCCACATGTGGCTATTGGGCACTTGGAATGCAGTCAATGTAGCTGAAGAACTGAATTTTAAGTTGTATTTAATTAAATGCAAATAGTCCCAGGAGGCTAACGGCCTCTGTGTTAGACCAGAAACAGAAAGAACAGCACAGGAAAGAACAGCATGCTGCCCAGCACCATTTACAGTCATGTGTCACTTAACGACAGGGATGTGTTCGGAGAAACGTGTCATTAGGGGATTTTGTCATGGGACCATCACAGAGCATACCCGCACAAATCTAGATGGTGTAGCCTACTACACACCTCGGGTATATACATGGTGTGGTCCATCACATACTTAAACAACATGTGATTGTACTAAATATTGCGGGCAACTGTAACACAATGGTATTTGTATAGCTAAACACATCTAAACATAGAATAGGTACAACCAAAATGCAGTCTAAAAGGACAAAACGTTACACCTGCATAGGGCACTTACTGTGAATAGAACTTGCAAGGCTGGGAGCTGCTCTGGGTGAGTGGGCGGTGAATGAATGTGAAGGCCTAGGACATTACTGTACACAACTGTAGACTTATACACTGTACACTTAGGCTATGCTAAATTTTAAAAAAATAAGGTAATTACGCTATGATGTCACAATGGCTATGATGTCACTAGGCAATAGGAATTTTTAGCTCCATTATCATCTTATGAGACCACCGGTATGTCGTTGACCGAAACGTTATGTGGTTCATGACTGTATATAACATCTCTTCACCTATTTAACGCTTTTCCTCTAGTCACTACAATCTTTTCTTTTCCTGGAAAAACGACGCTAATTTTATTAGTCTATCTAAGAGGCTGGCAAACTTTTCCTGTAAAGGGCCAGAGAGTAACTTAGGCTTTATAGGACATTGGGTCTCTGCCACTGCTGTAGTGCAAAAGCAGTCGTAGACACTACATCCACAAGTGAGCATGGCTGTAGCCCAATAAAACTTTCACTTACAGCACTGATATTTTATTCTCATGTAATTTTCACTCATCACTAAATATTACCCCCCTTCTTTTGATTTTTTTCTCCAACCACTTAAAAATGTAAAAACAATTATTAGCCTGAAGGCCCTACAAAAACAAGCAGTAAGCTGGATTAGAATTCTAGTACATCCTTCAGCACTGTTTTCCAGGTATTTTTCAATATTATTTGAATTCAAATCTCAGAGGGTCCGACACAAGGCATAAAGTTTGAAAGCCTGAGGCCATGTGAAAAATTTTAGGACATTGTCTCAGGGCATATAAATTTAGGGTAAATGTTTCTCCCATCTCTACCCAATTGATGAAGTAATACAAATTTTTGCTTAGCTTATGATGTCCTCTCTGAAGTTTCATGAGACAACTTTTGGCTCTAAGAATCTAAGATTGAGGGAAAACATTATTCTCCTTTTCTGCATTCTCTCCTATCTCCTTAGAGTCTTAATCTTCTGAATCACCTATCTCCTTGATCATGCCAGCTGCTCTTCTCAGGACCTTGCCCTATTCTCATATCTTTCTTAAAAGGCATGTCATGGAGAATCATAGTAGAGTTTAAGATTTATATGTTAAAGTTTCATGTAAGTATAGAGTAACATTGTTACTTTCATTAGCCTTTCTACCCAGAAGCTAAAATTCTTCAAGGACAGTTCTTTATTTCCTTCTTATATTCTAAACTGATAGCTTGGAGCTCATCATCTCAAAAACATGGTAACTGTTTCTCTTCAGATACACTTTCTCAATTTGTCCATGACCAAATTAATTTACTTTTTGCTGTCTCATAATAACTTGAAGAGAGCTTCTGAAAATATATTTCCATTAGCTTTACATTATGCTACATATGGAGATTTGTACCACTGGCAAATTAAAACATTTCATGTGCATTCTCTTTTCTAAATTTAAAACCCAAATTAGCCTCAAGCACCAGTCCTGGAAATCTCCACTGTCAGCACTCCCCATGGATTTCTCTCTCACTCCACCTCACTCAGCCCTTAAGCCAACTCACGCCACATTTCCTTTAAATTTCATTTTAACCTTTAAAAAACAATCTTGCCAAAACTTTAGAAATCAAATTCATTGGTTCCTTCTAAAACTACAGCAAATCTTCCAGTAAGTCTAGAAACCAGGAAAACTTCTTTTCCAGAAATCATGTTAATCTTCTGTTTATGTAACTTGGTGTCTTTTAAACCAATTACTATCACTCTTACTCCATTTTAGTACATAGCCCAAGGGGGGTTTTCAAACCCTTTCCTCCCTTATTTTCTTATCTGCATTTATTAGTTTTTAATCCACCTACGTTTGGCATTTCATCTAATATCTAATACCCATTAAATTTACCTTATCTGTCAACCCTTCCTGATCTCATGAAGCAGCTTCCAATTCTCCTTCTTAGACAGAATGTATCATCAGAATGCTGGGTTCACTTCAAATCCTAGGTCTACTCTTACCAAGCGCTTCTGAATATAGGAACTGAATGATGTAATAATAAAACAGAAAATAGTACACACAGAAGGTCGTCCATAATTGCCACGTAATAACTATAACAAATAATAAACATAGCAGCTGTAATCTATTATCTTAAAGAAACTGGCCATTCCTGAGTCTGAATAAAGGTTTATTAGTATAAGGGTTTCTGTGAAAGGCTCTTCCTTCCTCTCGTCTCCCATTCATCCAAGTAGTGCAAGTAGGCTATTCCAGTGTTTTTCAAGAACACTAAGACAGACAGCCTTCTGAACCTTGTTAATGCCTATTCATTATTCTTGTCTTCTTCACTAGTCTAGGGAAAAGGAAGATAATAATTGCCATGCACAATTCTGATAGTAGCCTTAAGAATTAGGGATTCCTTGCTTCTTTAACATGAGGAAACAAGTTAAAAAGCTGGACTGCAGAAACAAAGTAGGTAAACTCAACTGCTGCTACCATAACTTTTTTTTTTCTGTTGCCTTTATTCCTTTACATTTCTTCCTTCTTATCTCTTCTGACACTTTTCCACACTACTTTTTAAAGAAAGTCTATCATAGATATCAACACTAAATTATGGACCTATTTTTGATGTTCAGCAAAGTAATCAAACACAGCTTGAATATTCAGTTCATCTTGGCGTTCATAGCACTTTCATTCTTCCTTTTCTAAATTGTGAGAATCTGAAATTTTAAGAATTATCATCTCACACACGCTGAGGAATGTGAAGTCAATTAAAATTAAAGTCAACCGTAACACAGAACATAGAAGAGAGCCATTTACAATAAATTTGTAAATATGCTACATTTGCAATAACTCTAAATATCAACTCTTGCAGCAAGACAAAGAAATTTCAAAAGTATCATAAGAATGAGAACCTCCTAATATAGCAGTGGAGCAAATGTTAAAAATTGGAAGAAAGGAAATGAGACTGCCGGGAGTTTATATGGTTTAAGAAAGGGCTTCAAGCTGAACCATGTGAAAGTACGCCACAGATGTCATGACATTCACCCCTATAAAACATAAATACACAGATAAGACAAGTATGAAAAAATGTAAACAACTTGATTCTAGGTGGTCTAGGTGAGTAAAAGGCGATCATTACATTACTCTTTCAACTTTTTTGAATTTCGAAAATTGTCACAATTAAAAGCTGGAAAAAGGGCTTTAAAGTTGAGAGTAGACCTTAGTCTCACTGTAAAGCAACAGAAGCCAAATGAAAACAGTAAGAAATAAAGATAAAAAAGTAAAATTTAGGGTGGAAAAATGTTCCAGGAACAGGAACAATTATCTCAGAAGAAGCCAATTTATTAAATAGGAAAAAATAGTAGAATTTGCAATATACTTGAAAACCAAAGAACATGCACAACAACAGATCCTGAAGACCATGAAAAACTCAATCAGCCAACACATGTATTTAATGCCCACAAAGTCCTATACGAGACATTTTGGATGATAAAATAATACAAGTTCATGAACACTTGCCTTCAAAGAATTTATAATCCAGATGGAAACACAAGGCATGTGATAAGTTTGAGTATCTGTCCTTGTCTACATCTTATGTCAAATTGTATTCTCCAAAGTTGAAGGTGGAGTTTGCTGGGAGGTGACTAGATCATGAGGGTGGATTCCTAATGAATGGTTTAGCACCATCCCTCTTGGTGTTATCCTCCTGATAACGAGTTATTGTGAGATCTGGTTGTTTGTAAAGTGTGGCACCATCCCCCATCTCTTGCTCACTGTAACCATATGACACGCCCACTCCTGCCTCCTCATCTGCCTTGAGTAAAAGCTCCCTGAGGCCTCCCCAGAAGCAGAGAGATGTCGGTGCATGCTTGTATAGCCTGCAGAATCCTGAGCCAATTAAACCTCTTTTCTTTATAAATTACCCAGTCTCAGTATTTTTTTATAGCAATGCAAGAATGGCCTAATAAAGAAACTGGTGCCAAAGATGGGGTGTTGTTATAAAGATACCTGAAAATGTGGAACTGGTTTTGGAACTGGGAAACAGGCAGAGTTTGGAGGGCTCAAAAGAAGATAGAAAGATGAGGCAAAGTTTGGAACTTCTTAGAGACTGTTTAAATGGTTGTGACCAAAATGTTGACAGTGATATGGACAGTAAAGTCAGGCTGCTGAGGTCTGAGATGAAAATGAGGAACTTACTGGGAACTTGAGCAAAGGTCACACGTGTTACCTCTTAGCAAAGGGCTTGACTGCATTCTATTCATGCTCGAGGGATCTGGGGAACTCTGCACTAAAGAGTGACAACCTAGTATATCTGGTAGAAGAAATTTTTATGCAGCAAAGTGTTCAACAGGTAACCCGGCTGCTTCTAACAGCCTACCTTAGCTGAAGGGTCAAATAAATGATTTAAAGCTGGAATTTATATTTAAACAGGAAGCAGAGCATAAACATTCAAAAAATTTGCAGCCTAACCATGTGGCAAAGAAAAAAAAAAAGTTTTTTTTCTGGAGAGAAATTCAAGTAGGCTGTGGAGCAACCATGTGCTAGAGATACCTGCATAACTAAAAGGGGGCCAAGGGCTAATATCCAAGACTACAGGGAAAAGGCTTCAAAGGTATTTCAGAGACCTTTGCAGCAGCCCCTCCCAAAACAGGCCCAGAGGCCCAGGAACACTGAATGGGTTCATAGTCAGACCCAGGGCCCCACTGCCCTGTGCAGCCTTGGGATCCCAGCATCCAGGTCACTCCAGCTCCAGCCATGGCTCAAAGAGTCCGAGGTACAGCTCGGGCTGCCATTTACAGAATACAAGCCGTAAGTCCTGGGGGCTTCCATGTGCTGTTAAGCCTGCGGGCACACAGAGTTCAAGAGTGAAGAATGCTTGGCAGCCTCTGCCTAGATTTCAGAGGATGAGAAAACCTGGGTGCCCAGGCAGAAGCCTGCTGCAGGGATGGAGCCCCCACAAAGCACCTTTAGTAGGGCAGTGTGCAGGGAAATGTGGTGTTGGAGCCCCATTCAGAGTCCCTGCCAGGGTACTCCCTAGCGGAGCTGTGAGAAGGGGGACATTGTCCTCCAGACTCCAGAATAGTAGATTCACTGGCAGCTTACACTCTGTGCCTGGAAAAGCTACAGGCACTCAAAAACCTGTGAGGGCAGCTGTGGGGGTTGAACCCTACAAAACTACAATGGTGGAGCTGCCCAAGGCCTGGGAATATTTACCCAATGCCTATACCTGCTTTGTGTCTTGGAAGTAAGTAACTTGTTTTTGCTTTTTTATTTTACAGGCTCATAGGTAGAAGGGACTTTCCTTGTCTCAAATTAGACTTGGGCTTGGGACTTTTGAATTAATGATGGAGTGAGTTACGATTTTGGGGGACTATTAGGAAGGCATGATTGTATTTTGCAATATAAGAAGGGCATGAGATTTGAGCATTTTTCCCCACTCAAATCTTATGTCAAATTGTAATCCCTAATGCTGGAGGTAGGGCCTGGTGGGAGGTGACTAGATCATGGGGGTAGACTTCTAATGAATGGATTAGCACCATTCCCTTGGTGCTGTCCTCGTGATGGCGAGTGAGTTCTTGTGAGATCTGCTTGCAAAGTGTGGCTTCTTGTCCAACAAAACACTCTCTTCCACTCCTGCTTTGACCATGTGACATGCCTGCTCCTGCTTCACCTTCTGCCATGAGTAAAAACTTCCTGAGCCTCCCCTTAGAAGCCGAGGGATGTCCATGCCATGCTTCTACAGCCTGCAGAACTGTGGGCCAATTAAACCTCTTTTCTTTATAAATTACCCAGTCTCAGGTATTTCTTTATAGCAACACAAGAACAGCCTAGTACAGCATATATTTTTTTAAAAAGTGACAGAGCTTATTTATATGTTCTTGGAGTAGCTACTGAATCTCTGTGTGGGGTGTGTGTGTGTATGTGTGTGTGTGTTTTGTTTGTTTGCCTTTTTAAACAGTGTCTCTCTCTGTCACCCAAGCTGGAGCGCAGTGGCACAATCATGGCTCACTGCAGCTGCCTAGACCTCCTGGGTTCATGTAATCCTCCTGTGGGTGGCAAGCCACCCAGGTGCCCAGGCAAAAAAAGACTAAGGGCATGAGCTGTTCCAGTATAATAAAATACATAAAATAACAAGAGTTCTACTAGATATAGATCATACATATGATTATATATGAATATCATTAATCATTAGTTTGTAGCAATTACTCTTTATTCCAATATTACAATAATCCTCGCTCTACAATCATAACCTAGGAAAAGCCAGGCCATACAGAGACAGGAGCTGAAGTGAC
Organism: Mandrillus leucophaeus; assembly: GCF_000951045.1. NCBI lineage: Eukaryota > Metazoa > Chordata > Mammalia > Primates > Cercopithecidae > Mandrillus > Mandrillus leucophaeus. Next base: position 1,275,600 of record NW_012104632.1, read on the forward strand.
ATAGTTTAAAGTGACCACAAGACAAGAGTGAGAGCCTTCTGTTATGCCCAGGCAGGGCCACCAGAGGGCTCCTTGGTCTAGCGGTAACACCAGTGTCTGGGAAGACGCGGTTACCAAGCAGACTGTGGTCTAGCGGAAGCGTCAGTGCCAAGGAAAAACACCCACTACTTAGCACACCGGAAAAGGGAGTCCCTTTTTTCCCCGGGGGAGTTTAGAGAAGACTCTACTCCTCCACCTCTTGTGGAGGGCCTGACATCAGACAGGCCCACCCACAGTTATCCAGAGGCCTAACTATCTCCCTGTGACGCTGTGCTTCAGTGGTCACACTCCTAGTCTGCTTTCATGTTCCATACTGTACACCTGGCTCTGCCTTCTAGATAGCAGTAGCAAAATTAGTGAAAGTACTAAAAACCTCTGATATGAAGAAATAATGGCATAGGCTGTGTCCTCTCTCTCTCTGTCTCTCCGCCTCAGCTGCCAAACAGGGAAGGGCCCCCTGTCCAGTGGACACGTGACTTGCGTGACCTTGTCAATCATTGGAGATGACTCACACTCCTTACCCTACCCCTTTTGCCTTGTTTCTGATAGAACAGCGCAGCCACGAATTCGGGGCCACTACTGGTCTCTGTGTCTTGGTGGTAGTGGTCCTCCGGGCCCAGCTGTCTTTTATCTTTTTGTCTTTTGTTTTAATTTCTACAACCTCTCGTCTCCGCACACGGGGAGAAAAACCCACCAACCCTGTGGGGCTGGTCCCTACATCCTCCCACCTCAGCCTCCCAAGTTGCTGGGACTACAGATTCATGCCACCACGCCTGGCTAATTTTTGTATTTTTAGTTGAGATGGGTTTCATCATGCCCAGGTTGGTCTTGAACTCCTAGGCTCAAGCAATCTGCCCACCATGGCCTCCCAAAGCATTGGGATTACAGGTGAGAAGCACTGCACCTGGCTGACTTTGTTTCCTTATTGTGAAAATAGCATGAGCTATATGAGGGCAATATCTGATTTATTTAAGGTCATTTTCCACTCCAAGCAGCTTTATTCACCATCCAAAACAGTTAAGTCCATCTCCTCCCAGAAATTTGCCTTAAATAGAGACAGACAACTCTAGATTATCACTGATGGGACTAGAAAGAGCTTCAAGGGTTACTTGCTTCACATTCACACTTTCAAACTGTCCCCACCTAGGTTATTTCAAGCATGCAAAGTTTTGACAACATGAAACATTTTAAGGAAGTTGCAGAATCCTAAGTCACTTAGAGAAAGCAAGACTGATTACAATCCTGCACTAAGAAATTTTTTATGGAAGTGGTTTTATTTAGAATTCTAGAGTCTTCCTTTTTAAATTTCTCTCCCAAATGTACAATTTTATTTCTAGTCCTAATCTGCCGATTCCACACCTGATCACAGCTGTGGTCACAACTAGAGTCTATTTATTTCTTTTAACAAGGTACATGGGCCACGCCACAGGACTATACTTTTTCCCATTTCCTGGTTCCTTTGTTTCTGCTTTTATTCTACCTTATTCTGCTATCATCACATCTGTCCCACCCCACACCTACAACTGGATTTTCAAGGAAGAAAGAAATCTCAGTGAAGAAATGTGACTGTACAAGGATTATGGCAAATGACAAGTCACAAAAGGATTTGAGATATGGAAGCCATAAAAAAGGAAATCTATGGAAGCCTCAACTCCTTAACATTAGAGAAGTCCACAGTGGCACATTCCTGAAGAAGAGAAGTCTAATTCAGACACAATAAAAGTCTCAAGGGCAATGCTGGGACTCACAAATGCTTGTTTATGAGCTCTGAGTTATCCGACCAGCAATGCCCAGAAATTGATCTCCTAGATAATTACCTGGGTTCCTTCCCCAAAGCCCTGAAAAATAAAATTTCAATTTTAGACTGTATCAACAAAAGAAGTAAATACAAAACCTGACTACTTAAAAATTACATAGACACGTCAAGGCTGCAATGAACTATGACTGCACCATTGCAGTCTAGCCTGGGCAACAGAGCAAGACCCTGTTTCTAAAAAATAAAATAAAATGAAAATTACATGTAATAGATATAGAGTGTTTTCTGGAACTGTCAAAGTCCAGAGTGATAAGGGGTCAGGGATCCCCAGGGGAGAGGCAAAGAAGAAGAGTGCTCAGAGTAGAAGGCTGTGGCCAAGAGCCTAGGCTTTGGACTCAGTCTTGGGTTTGTTTGCATCCTGGCTTTACTACTTACTAGTTTTGTATACTAGAGACAGCTACTAAATCTTACTGAGCTTCTGTTTCCTCATCTAAATATCAAAGGGATGTTATGAAGTTTAGCTAAGGCATATACAAAACACACAAAACATAGTAAACAGGTTTGAAAAGTGAGAAGAAGAGCAAAAAAAGAAAAAATTCACAAATTTCCTCCAAAACCTTTCATAGATAGTTAATTTTAATGAAAACAGAATGAAACTGTTGGACACATGTAAACCAGCTACAATTAACTACAAAACTTACTGAGAGACCATGGTGACAGAAAACTACAGGCGAGAATAGGGAAGTAAGGGTTTGGGCAGCTGGGCTCTAAGGTTGACAGTGCACAGACCAATCTCTGTAGTGCTGATGTGTGTCTGTGTGTTTGTGTTGGGGGTGTGAGGTGTGGAACGTATGTCTGTGATTTGTTTCAGATATTCCAGTTCACACCTTTGGAAGTTCAAGTTTACACCCACCTTGGTGAGGGGCCACAGGCAGAAAGACACAATTTTATTCATAGACTTCTGTTGCTTTCTTCATTCTAATTCTCAGATTGACTATAACAAACAATCACAGTCTTAAAATAATTTTACTTAAAAATTTAATTTCTGAAAGGCAAACTTTCTCAGTGTCACATACCTTTTCAGAGGAAGAAGAAATAATTGTTGGAATGTGTATTTACCATAGTCAAAGTAAGTCCTCCCAGTGCCAGATTTCAGATTTGAAACAGCAACACCCAAACACTAATGAGTTCCCAGAAGCTAAGAATCAATGCTCTTATTCCAGAGAAAACTATGAGAACGTGAAACTAAATATCGATAAATATTTATCACAATACCAATAAATACACATACTAATTACTATTTTTTTCTTTAAATACTTCAAAATCTTCAAACTACTTCTATGGTAAAATTAAAACAGGTACATATATATTTATTCTGTGCCTGTTCAGATCAACATTCGGACTATTTTCTTAAATTTGACTCATTCCAATATTTATACACGACTGCTCCCAGAATACAATTGCAACTTATAAAATGCTTCTAAAAATAACTACCAAGAAAGGAAAGTATGACTGAGTAATTTTCTTTTTTATTAAAAAGTTGTTAAACTAATTCATTTAAACATTGTTTTTAACCACTAGGGGGTATGATTGGTCATTTTTCCTTACAGCAAAGGAAAAAAAATCTTAATCTTTCATCTGAGAACATAATCTATCCATCAAACAGTAAAAAAGTGGCAGAATTAAAGTTTTGGAGAATACTATTTTTAGTTCTTAGGTGTGAATTCTGGTTGACAATCCAATAATTACTTGAAAGTTAAAAGCAGCAAAGGTGAACTGCTCACTATCTTCACCTCTTAGCCATCAGAATGCCTCTCGGCACACTAAGATTTGATCTAAAGCTAAAAAGCACAAAGCTAACTGAAATAGCCAAAACTTTTACAAACTAAATTAGAACTGCGTATCTTACCCTGGAAGATCTATTCACTTATAATCAGGCCTTTATTCTACTTATTTCAGTCATATAGTGTCCCTTGATGTGAAGAAAGTAAAGAGAATTCTACAGGAAAGGAATAGCATAGCTCAATCTTTTATTACTATGGTTTCAAAACCTAACAAAATAAGGCAAATAAATGAAAAATATTAAAAGACACAGAAACTTCAATAGCAATGAAAGTAAAGCATTTAAAAAGTGTACAGGCTGGGTGTGGTGGCTCATGCCTGTAATCCCAGCACTTTGGGAGACTGAGGTGGACGAATTACCTGAGAGCTCAGGAGTTCGAGACTAGCCTGGCCAACGCAGTGAAACTCCATCTCTACTAAAAATACAAAAACTAGCCAGGCATAAGGGGTGGCAGGCGCCTGTAATCCCAGTTACTCAGGGGGCTGAGGCAGGAGAATTGCTCGAACTCAGGAGATGGAGGTTGCAGTGAGCCAAGATCGCGCCATTGCACTCTGGCCTGGGTGATAAGAGCGAAACTCCACCTCAAAAAAAAAAAAAAAAAGTCTTAGGGACCATTAAATCGCTATGAAATTGATAAATAAAAATTAAAATAATGCGGCAAGACAAGGTATTATTTAGTTAAAGGCACTGTAAATCAAACCTATCGTTGTTGAAAGAAATCTGGCAATACTACACGGAACTAAAACACTTCTTATCTTTGCCCAGAATTTTATATTTGGGGATATGCAAATAATTACTGCTAAATACACTGTAGCAGAGCTATTTATAATAGAGAAAAACTGGGCCCAATCTAAATGCCCTACAAGTAAGAATGGTTAGGCAAACCATAGACAGTACAGGAACAAAATGAAATAGTATAGGCTATAAAAAGCAGTAAGAATGTGCACCACCTCAATATCCAAATGCATGTGCATGTAAAATAAGTTAAAAAAAGGAGGCCATGAAAACATACAGTATCTATGAAGGCTAAGATAATCAGAAGTTACAGCAACATAAATAGAATTTTATGTTCACTGGACTCCTGTTTCTCTGCTAGTAAATTCAACATAAGATAATTTTTAAAGAGAGAAAATTACTAAATCCTCAGGGTTCTTCTGATTATCTCTCAATTTACATCCTGAGGTAAATGCATGAGACAAACTTTACAGCACATAAAAACACTCTACTACCTAAATTATATATAAGTTGAAGATATATTTGTTTCATCTCTACACTATGACAACAATGACAAATATTGCACTTTTCCTCTAAGAAATGCAAAATACCTTTCAAGGGGAATATGTCATAATCAAATACGATTATCCCTATTTTACAGATGGAAAAACCGTTGGTAACAGCATCAACGACCTGCCGAATTTATCCACCTTCAGATTCACTAACTTAACAGCATCTTCTGGAAAGAATCATTTCCACTTCACGACTCTCATTTCTAATTTTTAAAAGAAGTTCCTTCCACTTTTCTGAATAATATATACAAGACTGTCCTTAACAAATACGAAATGGATGAGAATAAATTATTAATATCCCAATTGAAGTAATACAAATTTCAACTGTTTACTGTTATTTATAGCATCTTCTTTGAAAGGCAAAGAAAAGAAACATTAAAGTTTATTTCAAATTCTCTACACCAGTTAGTCATATCGTAGGAAAAATGCTGAAAGTACACCCTCCTGCTCTTCTAAAAGTTGTTTCCATTGACCAAACGTGAGTGTAGCTGGCGATAAAGATAAAAATCCAAACATTTCAGAAAAATGATCTACTCTGCCTGTTTTATCCCTATACCCATGAAAATTAAAAATCCAAAATGACCCCCAAGATTAACCAATAGACAACTATAATACACAACCTAGCCACTTACCAAAGGACCTGTTGAGAAAACAATCATCTAACTGGCAGACCACCTGTAAGTTTCACTTATTCATTTTCTAAGTCCATCTCAAATGTTACTTCGTCTTCTTTTTTTTTTTTTTTTTTTTGAGACAAAGTCTCGCTCTGTCGCCCAGGCTGGAGTGCAATGACACAATCTCGGCTTACTGCAACCTCTGCCTCCTGAGTTCAAGCGATTCTCCCTGCCTCAGCCTCCCAAGTAGCTGGGATTACAGATGCCCGCCACCACACCCAGCTAATTTTTGTATTCTTAGTAGAGATGGGGTTTCACCATATTGGCCAGACTGGTCTCAAACTCCTGACCTCAGGTAATCCGCCCACCTCGGCCTCCCAAGGAATTACAGGCCTGAGCCACCACGCCTGGCCGTGTCACTTCTCCTATAGAACTTTCCCTAAAGACTCTAGTCCACAGATAGTTTCCTCATTTGTGTTTTAGAACACTTTGGACATCATCCCGTATATCAGATTTCAATAATCTGTTAATCTGTTCATAAACTTATATCCCTTACATGGAGGTTCCTAGAGGGCAGGAAATATATTTTTCATCTTTGAGGCACTAGGAATAGAATATACAACTGCTGTTAAAATTAAAGACCAAATACTAGGCTTTGAAGGTTGGTTACTAAAATATTTAACGGAAAAACCAGTGTACTTGCAAGTCTAGATCTCCCTTCCACTTGGAAGCACAACAGTCTTTCAGTCAGAATCCTCAAAAAGGAGTAAAAGTTTCTTGCACTGCAGAGTATAAACTTAAGTACTGAAACGTCAACTGCTGACTTGGGTAAACCTTAAATATCCTTATATATTTTTTCAGATACAAGGTTTTGCACAGATGTATAAACATGTCATTCAGGACAGCTGACAACCTAAAAAGAAACTACCACATGTTATGAAAAATTTAATAGCTTATCTAATGCCCTAAAATAACCTCAAAATTCACAGCTATAGTAAAGCTAGCAGTAATAAAATAAACACTAGCTTTAAAAAAATCAAACTTAATAAATAAGCCTATTTATAGATTGTAAAAGTTTGTTGAACGATTATTTGAATTGTTAAAATCATTAAAGGCTTCAAAGAGATCCTCATCCCCCAAATGTTAAGTTTTAAATAAACTTAACAAAATAGTTGTGTATGAATACTGTAAAGCCCTACACCATATAACCTAAAAGCAGGTTACTTTACTTACGCCTCTTTTACTAGCAATTAAACTGAAAACCTTGGGTGTGAATGTTGTAAGAGATCAAAGTTTTCAAGACTTGCCCTAGGAAAATACCAGATGCTCCCATCATTTGCCCCTTTTAAATGTTTAAAACCATCTAAGAGAAACTAGTGAGATCTCGTATCTTTTTTTGTGTATTTATATCTTTTACACTTAAAAGTCAGAAATCAAGTGGCTCAACCATTACAGCAATTCTTTATTAATGCAGTTTGTGCGGTTCTGGGTGTTATACTCCACAAATAAGGAACCAACTTCTAATTGTGATGCGAGGTATCAAAGTCCTAGAAAGAACAAGCTCTCCTAACCAACCAGGAGGTTTCCGGAAAATGCAATTCAACAGGAAGCAATGAAGTTAAAAGCTAATGGAAATTGTAACTAGGCTGAGTGTTGCTCACATGCAAAGAGTCGGTCACCCGCTTTCTTAGCGTACATGATACAGGGCTGTGAGCGAACACTCACGCGTGGACCTGCATGCATCCAACTCCAAAGCTCTAAGGCGTGAAGCCCAACTCCAAGGGCGCTCCACACGGTCCCTGTTCCAGGAAAACTGAATACAGCTGCTCGTGCTACTTGGCCCGCAAGACGGGAGGAGAGTCTGAGGCCCACTGAGTCCTCCAAAATCTACCCTTGCAAGGGCTGTTCCAGAGCCCCCCCACCCACAGCCCGGCCGACCCCAAAAGCTTCAGGGGAAACTCGACCCCACCCACTGCTACACCTCCTTCCCTCACTCCCACCCGAGGATCAGCTCCCCCGGATAGGGGCGACTTCCCCTTCCGACAGTGTATCAGGGGGCGCGTCAGGCCTCACCCACCTTGCACTCGTCGCTCTTTTTTTCTTCGTCGCAGAAGTTGACGGGCGCCAGGCCGGGCAGGTAGAAAGCGCCGCTCCGGCGCGGGCCAGGAGCCGCCCCCAGCAGGAGCAGCGACAGCAGCAACAGCCGCGGCCACCGAGGTGGAGACAACACTGGCAGCCTCGCGCTCATGATAGCTGTTTCGGGGAAAGGGCAATCAAGTCTAGGGGGTGAAGAGGGAAGGAGGGGTGGGGAGGCTCGGAGACCACTACAAGGCCGCGGGAGATAAAGGAGGCCAGCCCCGGGACGGCTAGTTCCGGTTGCGCTAGGAGACACCCTGGGTCCCGCAACAGAAACCGAACCGGACCGCGACGGAGCATGCGCATCGCCGTCTGCACATGCTCAGTGAGAACGGTTGCAGGCACCAGTTGTTGTTTCCGGGAGGGAGCGGGGGCGAAATCCACTTTCCGGGTTTTCCGCGCGCCAGCTGGGGTGGTTACCGGGAGAGCTGTTCCGGCGCTCACGTTCCAATTACGAATTACAAATTCCGATCCAGAGCTCCTACGCTTGGGGGCCGTGGAGCGCTCGCCAGCCGCTCCCCGTTTGCTGCTGGGTCTTACGAATTTCTCATATCCATCATACGGTTTCTTTATCACACTGTCCGCGGCACGCCAGTCCCTATGACAGAAAGCACCTGCTGATGGAGACGGAGTTGGTGGCGGAGGGGAAAAGTTCGGGAGACACCTGGTTGGGAGCAGGCTAAGGAAACAAATGGGGAGGAATTAGCCACAAATCCTCAAATAGACAGCTACTCAAAGGCATCTTCACGGACAGTTTCCAAGCATTGGATGCAGTGATGCATTCCTGCGTTGGGCAGTGATTGTGTGCACACATCTCTTTAAGGGAGAGTGGAAATGGGGTGGGGAGGAAAATGGGAGTAGAATAGAGGGTAGCGTTGACATTTATTTTCTTCAAAGGAAGACCCGAGCACACCTGAGAGCTCAGTGAAGCAAGTAGTTCTGGCGAATCGGATTAATATGGTATGATCACCCTTTAGCAAGATGCTGTCACTTTTCCCACTGATGATGCTATATGGTGTCCGCGTGTGTATGCGTACACGTGTGTGTGTGTGTGTTTCATCTTCTGAGTATTTTTCAAGGAGAAACTTTTTAGTGATCTGAAAAAGTCAATTCAGTTGGCCACTAGAGTTCAATCGAAAACTTCAGAAGAGTGCATCATCTTAAAGTACAGAAGAGAGAATCACAACCTCCAGCTCAGAATTCAAGAATAGGCAAGTTTGTGAAACAGTAAGCTCAGAAAAGTTTAGGGCCGGTGAACTCCTATTTAAAGTTATTGCAGGTGTTTGTACTTTTTTCCCAGGGAAGGTTTATAACTTTCATCAGATTTTCAAAGGGACGTAGGACCCTGCAAATTGATCCATATAGTGGGGTAGCCAAGTTAATCAAGAGAGAACTGGGAATTAGAGAAGAACGTTCATCTTAAGGTTGTTGTGAAGATTAAATGAAAAATGGAGGCAAAGCGCTGAGCACACCGCTTGGCCCAAAGAATGGCACCTTTTTTTTTTTTAATAACAAAAACTAATCCGGTAGGGCCTGAACAGAAAACTGTGCCTAGGTGGCTTCCCTTTCACGTCCTCTCACTCAAATAAATCAACATATTCGCTGAACTTAGGGCTAGGGAAAAATTGTAAAATATTCTGTATTTGGAAGTCATGGAGATTTCCAATACAATAAAAGGAAGCAGACATTTTCTCCAGATAGGAAAGAGGAGGAAACAAACTAACATTTTTGCTCATTATATTCTTTTTCTAGCACCCCTAAAACTTAACCTTCATTATATCTCACTGCCCTCATCCCAAACACATCCTCTCCTAGTTTTCCAGGAAACGGCATCGCCGCCCATCTCTTCTCAGGCACCAACCCTGGAGGAGAACCTAAATTTCTCATTTCCTCACTCCCTACCTCCTGTCCTTCAGTCCCCTTGCCTGGGGTGCTAAACTGTGGACTAAATTCTTTCAGTACTTACCATGCCCACAGCTACCACCCTGGTCCAAGCCAAATTCTTAGTTGCCCTGGACTTCTTACTGCAGAAGCCTCTCAGCTTCCACTCTTGGCAAAAACCTTGAAATCTCTTAATACCACTCGTCTGCTTAAACCTCGGCATCCCACATGTACCACTATCAGGAAGGATCACGTTTGTTTGTTTGCTGTCTCAGTCCCCCATTTATATGTAAGTTCCACGGGTAAGTGCCTGCCCCTACATCCCACACCTCTACATCCACACAGCCTAGAGACCCCAGGCGCGGGGAAAGTACTCCAGGACCATCACCGGCCAGGCCACACGACTGCTGGATCTAAATCTGGAACCGGACTTTTAAAGCTGAAATAAACCTGAGGTTTTCCAGAGGCATTTAACCTCCTTTTACAGCCAAGGATGCGCCTAAGAAAGGGGAGTGACTTCCTGCAGTAACGCAGCCACTCTGGAGACTGAGACCACAAGGACTTGGGAGTCTAAAAGTCTGCAACCTTTTCCACTCCGAAGCTCGATGTTTCCTCAATCCCCCGGGCTCAGCATCAGCAAAAACCCGGAGAAGCGGAGCCTTTCTCAATGAAAACGACCACCAGACTCCTGCTACCGACTCCACCGGTGCGCGTATCACGCACGCGCGGGGCAGGCCGGCCGCACCTCGCCAACTCCTATTCGGACACGTCATCTAGGTCGGCCGGGGTCCGGTGGGAGGGGCCAGGGGCGGGGCTCGGACGCGGGGCGGAGGGGCCCCCTCACTTCCGGATCCAGCCTCTCCTGGCCAACGCCTCACTTTGGGTTCCTTGGTTACCTGGCTGCGATGTCTACCCGGTGCCGGGGGCGTGGCGGAGAGAGATTGCCCCGCCCCCCACGCAGGTCACAAAATGGAGGACCTGCGTTGTGGGCGTTGGTGTCCTGGGTGTTGCCATGCCGAAAGGCGAAAGTTAGATTGGCAATTCCAGTTGCAAACTGGAAAGAAATGGAGTGTTTCCTTCATTCTCCCCATGATCGTGACGGTCCTTTTCTCAAAGTACTAATACTTTTAATGGGACTGTAAAACTTGAGGGTTATGAGTTTCTCCTCTCTTCTGCTTCAGATTGCATTTGCCAACTCTGATTTACCGCCAATACTATGGTGCTGTTATATTCATAGAGACAAAAAGTAGAGCAGTGGTTGTAGAGTCTAGGGAAGGAGGGATGGGGATTTACTGTTTAATGGCATAGAGCTTCAGTATGGGTTGGTGAAAAAGTTAGGATGAATGGTGATGACTGCACAACAATGCAAATATGCTAATGTCACAGAAGTGTACACTTAAAAATGGTTAGACGGTAAGTTTTCTATTATGTATATTTTACCACAATTTTTTTTTTTTTTTGGTTGCAACAGAGCCTCCCTGTTGCCTAGGATGGAGTACAGTGGCTCGATCTCAACTCACTGCAACCTCTGCCTCCCAGGTTCAAGCGATTCTCGTGCCTCAACCTCCCAAGTAGCTGGGATTACAGGTGCCAGCCACCATGCCCAGTTATTTTTTTTGTATTTTTAGTAGAAATGGGGTTTCACCATGTTGGCCAGGCTAGGCTATTCTCAAACTCCTGACCTCGGGTGATCCACCTGCCTCGGTCTCCCACAGTGCGGGGATTACAGATGTGAGCCACCACGCCCGGCCCCACAGTTTTGTTGTTTGTTTGTTTAATTTTTTTAATGGCATTTGTTTTGTTTTGTTTTGTTTCTTGTTTTTGAGACGGAATCTCGCTCTGTCACCAGGCTGGAGTGCAGTGGTGCCATCTTTGCTCACTGCAACCTCCGACTCCCTGGTCCAAGCAATTCTCCTGCCTCAACCTCTCGAGTAGCTGGGATTACAGGCACGCACGACGACGCCCAGCTAATTTTTGTATTTTTAGTAGAGATGGGGTTTCACCATACTGGCCAGGATGGTCTCGATCTCCTGACCTCGTGATCTGCTTCGGCTTCCCAAAGTGCTGGGGTTACAGATGTGAACCACTGTACCCAGCCCAAATGGCATTTGTTTCTTCTACTCCTCTCTGCCAGAATAATTTGGACAACCTTTTCTGAGTTTCCCATGACTTCTGTATAAGATTGTCGGATATAGCAAATAAAAGTACATTATGCCCAGGTAAATTTTAATTTCAGATAATCAATGAAAAATAATTTAAGTACATTCCAACTATTCCATGGGACATAGGGTATTTTATCTGATCACCCTACTTTTCTGTCAAGTTAAAATTATTAGCAAAACAGCTTCCATTTTCAGGAAGTGCACACTGTACTCTGCTAGTGAGGTAGGAGAACAGGGTCTGGAAGCAGAGAACCTAAGGCCGTTTCTCACTGACTTCCTAGAGCCATTTGGAAAGGAAAACCCTAACTTTCCACTTGTAAGTAACAAAAGGCCCAGAGGCCACTCCCTTTGCAAACCCCCACCTTTTCTGTGCTGCAGCTGAAAAATTGAAAGTACCTCTGATTGATTGCTTTCTGCAACTAATCAGATGTTTGCATAGAGTGTAACTTTGTAACTTCACTTCAGCCTCTGATTGGTTGCCATCCCCAACCAATCAGACTGATTGCAGGCCAAGTCTTCCTTTGCATAGAAGTGCAACATTGTAACTTCTCTTTAGCCTCTGATTATGGGCCACCACTTTATTTACATGGGGTGAGCACCAAGTAAGTGGCCAATGGGAAACCTCTAGCCGGTATTTGGACCTGACAAGATTCTGTATCTGGGGCCCTTGAGCTGCTGCTCAGCCTGCTCCCACACTGTGGAGTGTACTTTCACTTTCAATAAATCTCTGCTTTCCTTGCTTCATTCTTTTCTAGCTTTACTGTGCGTTTTGTACACTTATTTGTTCAAAACGCCAAGAACCTGGACAACTTGCTGTCCGCAACCAATGAGACTGACTGTGGGCCGAGTCTTCATTTGTATGGAAGTGCAACTTTGTAACTTTAGCCTCTGATTGCTGGCCACCACTTCATTTACATGAGGCGAACACTAAGTAGGATGGCCAATGGGAAACCTCTAGCAGGTATTTGGACCTGACAAGATTCTGTATCTGGGGTCCCTGAGCTGCTGCTTGGGCTCACTCCCACACTGTGAAGTGTACTTTCACTTTCAATAAATCTCTGCTTTCCTTGCTTTGCTGTGCGTTTTGTCCAATTCTTTGTTCAAAACGCCAAGAATCTGGACAACTTGCAGTCAAGACCCTCTACTGGTCTGGCGAGCCAGGTAGGAGGGAAGCCTAAAGTTTGGGATTTATTTTTCTCCTTTCTTCTTCTCCTCTCTGCTACATACAGGGGAATCTTTCTCTCTTTCTTTTCCTTTCCAACTCGGGACTCGCGGTGGATAGCGCCTAAGCACGGCAACAACTGCAAGTTTCTGGCCAGGGCCTCTCTCTGGTGAAACTGAAAGGCCTCCATGTGGAAGCATCTGACTAACACCGCCGGGTTGGGGTGAGGGACCCGAGTCATTTTCCTTGTTTCTGTTTTTCCGAGTCCTATTCCTTTTTTCCTCTTTCTGAGTTATTTTCCTTTTTTTCTTTTCCAGTCTTTCAGTGGCTGTTTTCTAGTAGCTCCTTGGCAATTGAGGGGAGCTGGCTGGGGCCACTCTCTGGTGTTGTCTGAGGGCAAGGAGTGAACAGGGATGACTGCCCTGCCTTGAAGAGGGAAGGACTCTTTTCTGTCCCTTCCAGCTATAGTCCCTGATCCTTACGTGTGACGCAGTTGGCAGCAGAAGCTCATCCTGGGCGAACTCACACATATTTCAGGCGACTTAAACCTTCTCTTCTTATGCTAAATTCTTCCCTTGCCCTACTCATCTGGCTAAAGGACAGACTGCAAAAAAGTTATACAAGTCAGAGGGTCTGGGCATGTCGGAGGTGGTCTGTGTGGGGCATGGGGGGAAATTCATGAAAGGGAACTTATTGCCTAAATTTAAAAGTTTAAAGGGTTGCTTTAAGTGGGACAGAAAAACCTTAAGGAAAGTTCATAGTAGGTCCTCCGTGGTGGAGGAACCCATCCCAAAGCAGCGCCAGCCCCCATTTAAGGTCAGAGATATCTGACAGACTAAATCAGGGCCCTAAAGTAGGGACACCCCTGGGAACTCCAGTCTGGGTTCAGATTTTTTTCAGGGGGATGCCCTGGGTAAAGTTTGGGTCACCTAATGGGCCCTCTACTTTTCAAAGTCCTCTTCTCTTTTCCAGACCACTATGGGCAACTCTCAATCTATTCCACCTTATTCCACTGTGGGCAATTCTAGACCTATTCCACCGGATTCCTCACTTGGCTACATCATCCACCATTGGAATCAATTTGACCCTGACACTCTAAAGGGAAAATGTATAGTTTTTTTTTTTTTTTTTTTGCAATACTGTTTGGCCCCAGTATGAGGTTCCAAGCCCCCAACAATGGGCAGTCAATGTCCAAAGTCATGATAGCCTTAATTATGACACCATCCTGCAGTTAGACCTACTTTACAAGAGGCCAGGAAGATGGTCAGAAGTCCCATATGTACAGGCTTTTATGATCCAATATCAAAAACTTAACAATCTGTGAAACTCCCAGAAGCCACCCCCCAAAGGAAAGTGCTAAGGCAGAACTAGATATTATATATCACCCCCTTTTACAAGGGCTAGCTGTCTCTCAGGGTGAACAGCAACCACCCCCTTATAGCCCCTTGCCAAGTGCTCCTGAGGCTAAAACCCAGGAGCAAACACCCTACTAAATCCCCATCACATTCAGAGAGGAATGCCGTATTCAATTCTCTCTCCAGCCCTGCTACCTCTTAGGGAAGTAGCAGGAACCAAGGGACCAGTCCTAGTGCAGGCCCCCTTCTCTATAACTGATATATACAATGTAAGGAAAAGCTAGGAAGCTATTCTGAGAATCCTAGGAAATTTACAGATGGGTTTCAACCTTTGATCTTAGCCTTTGATCTCTCAAGGAGAGATGCTCAATTCATTCTAGCAACCTGTTGCACACCCTCAGAAAAGGAATGAATCTTTGAGGTCACCCACCCGGAAGCAATGAATTATTTGCCAAAACCCTCAGGGCAATCACCCTGGCCCAGACACAGTTCCCACTATTGATCCTAATTGGGACTATAACACTCCTAAGGGAATGAACAACCAGGATAAATTTCTTGGAGGAATGAGCAAGGGAATAACTAAGGCAGTAAACTATGATAAAGTAAGGGAGGTTACACAAGACAAGGAGGAAAATCCAGCCATGTTTTATGGCAGGCTGGAGGGAGCCTTTAAAAAATATACTAATCTGGAGCCTCCTCTCCCGAAGGCAAAATATTAATAGCACAGCATTTCATCGGCCAATCTGCCCCAGACATTAGAGATAAACTCCAAAAGCTACAGATGGGGCCACAAACTAATCAAAATCAGCTTATTTATATCACATTTATGGTTTATAACAATCGTGACCTGAAGGAAGGAAAAAGGAAACAGAGTAAACAAAATGGCAAGCCAAAATTATGGCATCCATCATTGGCGATGCCCTGAATGTTTGCCTCGGAGAGTAACTTTGTAATTTCGCTTCAGTCTCGGATTGCAGGTCGAGTCTTCGTTTGCATAGAAGTGCAACTTTGTAACTTCATCTTAGCCTCTGATTAGTTGCTTTCTGCAGCCAATCAGATGTTTGCATAGGCATGTGATCTTTGTAACTTCACTTCAGCTTCTGATTGGTTGCTTTCCACAACCAATCAGACTGATTGTAGGCCACTACTTCCTTTACATGAGGTGAACACCAAGTGGCCAATGGAAAACCCCTAGTGGGTATTTGGACCTGAGAAGATTCTGTATCTGGGGCCCTTGAGCTGCTGCTCTGTCCACTCTCACACTGTGGAGTGTAATTTCACTTTCAATAAATCTCAGCTTTTGTTGCTTCATTCATTCCTTGCTTTGCTATGTGTTTTGTCCAATTCTTTGTTCAAAATGCCAAGAACCTGGACAACTTGCAGTCAAGACCCTCTACCGGTAACACTAGTTGTATCCCTGTGGATGAATGGGCTTTTGAAGATTTTCTAGAAGAAAAAGATCACCTCATTGTCCTTCATTTTTTGACATAAAACTGTGATAGCCCAATAGATAAAACGTGAGTTATCAACCACCCCAGAAAAGATTAGAATATGCCACCCCAAAAATATGACACTTTGGCATAAAGATTATTTTGAGCTGAAGGCAATTGAGAAACAGTAGACACAGGAAGAGCTCTCTCCTTTTCCCCTTTTCACCTAAAAGCAGAGAAT
>NW_012104632.1:1292324-1303049 GCF_000951045.1 Mandrillus leucophaeus
TTTGGGAGGCTGAGGCGGGTGGATCACCTGAGGTCAGGAGTTCAAGACCAGCCTGGCCAACATGGAGAAACCCTGTCTCTACTAAAAATACAAAAATTAACTGGGCATGGTGGTGCACACGTGTAATCCCAGCTATTCAGGAGGCTGAGACTGGAGAATTGCTTGAACCCAGGAGGCAGAGGTTGCAGTAAGCCAAGATCACTCCACTGCGCTCCAGCCTGGACATCAGAGCAAGACTCCATCTCAAAAATAAATAAAATAAAATAATAAAATAAAGGTAACTCATGGTAGATTGGAGCTGAGGCATGAAAAACATTAAGCTTTAGGATAAGCAATGGTTCTCAGGACATAACTTAGCTAACATAAAAGCTATTTCTAAGCTAACATAGAAGTTGCAACCAGAAAGGGGATTCTTTTGGCCAGCAGAAACTGGAAAAATGAAAGCCACAGACGCAAATACTAAAGTATCACTCAAGAAAGACAAGAGTGTAGCTCTGTGATATAGATGGATATATTCTAGTCATAAAACTAATTCTACTTCCAAATTTATGCCCACAAACCAACTTTCTGCTTTTGTTTAGTCTTGTATGCATTTTTAACTTAATAATCTTTAAACATTTTAATAAGAATTTTTATATTCTGTGTGGAAACACTCTGTTAGCTATATGAACTGCAAATATTGCTTCATTAAAAGATTCCTAGAGTCATGAAAGAAAGCAAAGTGCTAATATTGTGGTTCACAGCTTCACTTATAAGACGAAACACAGAACATTTATAAATCTATAAACGATGTCACAAGTTGAGGTTGAATGTTAGAATTTACCCAGTAATCTAGTATTTCTATAGAAGTGTCAAATAAAAGGGCAAAATTATATAGTACAGAGGAGTGAGTGGCTGGAGGTTGTTGTCTAGACAAGGTACCCACTGGATGCCATTATCTTGGTGAGAAAGAGAAAGAGAAAAGCAGCCACTAACATGAGGAGTTGGCCTGGTTCTTACAGATAGGACTTGGCATTCTCCTGTCAAATATAAGCAATTTCACAGAACATGAACATTAGACAAGGCCGTGCTGTGAGGTTGATGTAGCAAGACAAAAATCCTGTGACCCTCTGTAATCATGTTTCAACAATCCACTGAAACCCGAACGTGGTCCAAACCACAAAATGACCAAACATCCCCCATCTTGCCTAAGAACAGTGATTGCTGCTTCTTTACCAATTACAACTTAAGCCTCAGACTAGTCTGCACTCCTTCTAGATAAGAGTGATTAGATAACCAATTTTAAGAATTACCCCCTGCTTCCTGACAGCATTTGATCCAGAGCAAATCTCCACCCCTTTTAAACACTCCCCAAACCACCAAACACAAGCTCAATTCTTACACATTTCTTTCCAATCCCCTCTTACTGAGATGTCCCATGGTTCCTCATGGTGTGCATTCTCCCTTTCTGCAACAAGGAAGTAAACCCAACTACGGTTGTGTTCCTGGTGGTCTTTAGCTGAAGAGCATTGACACTGCAGAACCCAGGAGAATCCAGGACAATTCAAGAGCTGGAGACAGCTTACTTGTCAGAACACTAAAAATAGACCTATCTCTCAAGGGTGAATTTGTATTAGCCACAGACACAGAAACTGATGGATAAATAATATTACTAATATGTTAATTTATAAAAATGAAATAAAGCCCTAGAAGAGTCCGAAAGGCAAATGTATAGAGTAAGAAAGTAGATGAATGGTTTCCTGAAGGTGGGTGTGGAAAGGGGGATTAAATGTTAAAGGGCATGAGTGGTCTTATTGGGGTGATAGAAATGTTCCAAAAACTGTATTATTGTGATGACCGCATAGCTTGATAAATTCACTAAAAATCATTGAGCACATAAAGTGAGTGAATCGCATGGTATGTAAATTATAGCTCAATGAAGTTGTTAAAACAACAATGATAATCCATAGGAGAACAGTTACTTGAATACAGCCAGCAAATATTCTTCTTCTGTAGATAGCCAATGGTAGACAAAAATGAAAACATGTTCAATCTTATTACTCAACAACAAACTGTGAATTGAAGCCTCAATGAGATGCAGCAATACAAGCATTAAAATAGCTACAATTTGAAAGACTGACAATTCCAAGTGTTGATAAGGATGTAGAACAACTAGAATGCTTATACACTGCTGCTGAGAGTGAACATTTGTGGAAAATTGTTTGGCACACATATTCTATAACCCAGAAATCCCACTCCTAGCTTTAAATGCCTACATATATTCACTAAAATATATGTTCACCAAAACAGAACTCAAATGTCCATCTATAGTAGAATGGATAAAGAATTTATAGTGTAGTTTCATAAAATTACTATTAAGCACAATAACATATATCCATCTCAAAAATATGATGTTAAGCAAAAAAAGTTAAACACTTGTATGATTCCATTTATATAAAATTCAAAAACAGGCAAAACAAATCTGGAATGTTAGAAGTCAAGATAGTAGTTTCCTTGTGGGAGTTACAAGGATGTAGTGAGTAGGAGAGCCTGGGGCTTCTGCAGTGCTGGTAAAGTTTATGTCTTCATCTGGGTAGTGGTTATCTGGGTGTGGTCACTTTGTGATAATTCATCGAGCTATACACTTATGATCTGTATATTCTTCTGTATGTATGTTACACTGCAAAATAATTTACTAAAGTAGATATTATGAAAAGGTTGATAATCACTGAAATTGAGTATTGGGTACATGGAAGTTGATTTTACCAATCCACCTACTTTTGTGCATTTGAATTTTTTCATATATACTTCAAATATATATGTATATATATGTTTGCACATATCTGTATGCATAGATGTGTACATATGTAGGAATGTGTATTTATGTGTATGTATTTGTGAATGTTTGAGTTTCTCCTTGTCCTGCCAATCTATTCAAAAATGAACAAGATTTCCCAGAGACCATAGCAGTATGAATAGAGCCAGGTGATTCTTTTATACTGGACATAGAAGGTTAGTGTGCTTAGATAACATTAACCAACAAAAGCAATATATCTAACATGTAAGATGAAAGTCTAAGTGAACATTTAAATGCATGTATTAATATAAATATATAGAATATATATGTAACTGTAGATATAGATATAAATATATTGAGTGAAATATAGACAATCTGACAGTGTCTTTTTTATAGTCCAAATCCTATTAAAATGAACTTTGGTCGCTGGGCGCAGTGGCTCATGTCTGTAATCCCAGCACTTTGGAAGGCCCAGGCAGGCGGATCACAAGGTCAGGAATTTGAGACTAGCCTGCCCAGCATGGTGAAACCCCATCTCTACTAAAAATACAAAAGATTAGCTGGGCACGGTGGTGCGTGCCTGTAGTCCCAGCTACTTGAGATGGTGAGGCAGGAGACTTGCTTGAACCCGTGCAGGTGGAGGTTGCAGTGAGCCAAGATTGCACCACTGCACTCCAGCCTGGGCGACAGAGCAAGACTCCATCCCAAAAAAAAAAAAAAAAAGGAACTTTGGCTAGGATTACACTTTTTTTGTTTCATGGGAATATTTTGAATGTGCTAGAAATAAATAAGATTTAAGTGTCATTTATGAACAGTGCTCAAGAGAAATGAATACATCATTCTGTACATTTTGATTTGAACTCCTGGCTAATGATTGCTTTGAAACTTCTGAGTATCACTAGGTGTTTTTCACTGAAATAAAATGTTGGGCAAACTTTTTAGAAAAGCATCCATAAAAAGAAACAATGGGCGCAGAACAGGATACTATTGCACCAGGAGAGATATGAGGCCTTCACCACCACTGCTCTCAAGTAGCTACTGAATGATCCAAAGTACACAATTTCTACCAAAAGAAAAATATCTAGAAGTGATTTGAGGGTAGGATGTTTGTTGAAAATAAAATTTAGACTGAGTGATTTGGGGAGCATGGATTGAAGGATAACTGTATAAAAATAAGTAAGCGGAGTTACACTGTGGTCATGTTTTTCTTGAGAGCTGACTTGAGAACATTATGCCCATGTGAGAGGAACTTCACTATTTTATCTTGTTTAACCAGCAAAACTACCAATAAATACTTGTTTAAACATTTTAGACAACTGATATAAAACATAATAAAGCCTTTAGGCAAGCAGGAACATGTTGACCTCCCCATGTTTTTCCTCCTCATACCTGTGGTCACAAGAGTGAGATGGTTTGAATGACCTTTTATTCCCTGAAAGGTTCTTAACTTTATAGTGCGTGACAATTACCATATAGAATGGAAGGCGAAACTCCAAGCACACTGAACGTTGAAAGCTATTTAAAGAACATTTAAGGGCACTTTTGGCCTTCAGTATTTTTACCAAATGTGCTGACTTTAAAACCTGATACCCAATTCAGCCACACTCCTCTACAGCTGTGGCCTCTAGCTAGGGTTCTGAGAATACAGCATTATCAGTTACATTTAAATTTCAGAAAAGTCCAGGCATGGTGGCTCACACCTGTAATCTCAGCACTTTGGGAGGCTGAGGCAGGCAGATCACCTGAGGTCAGGAGTTCGAGACCAGCCTGGCCAATATGGTGAAACCCCATCTCAACTAACAATACAAAAATTAGCAGGGTGTGGTGGCACGCACCTGTAATCCAAGCTACTTGGGAGGCTGAGGCAGGAGAATCGCTTGAACCCAGGAGGTAGAGGTTGCAGTGAGCTGAGATCACACCATTGCACTCCAGCCTGGGCAACAGAGCAAGACTTCATCTCAAAAAAAACCAACAAAAACCAAAAAGAATAAATTTCAGATAAATAAATAAATTTTTAGTATAGGTGTGTCCCACATTTATTTGGGGCATCATTAATAAAAAATTATTTGTTGATTATTTTTATTTTCTAAATCTGGATCCATGGTTTATAAGGTTTATAGCAAAGACTCAAAAGGGGCCCACCAATTTAGATGCATTGAAATAAAACTCTGGGGGGAAAACACTTGCAGTAAAATTAAATTATTATACAACGGTAAGAAACAGATGAACTTCTCTATATAAAAATGCACAAAGGACATGAAGAGATAATTTACACACAAAAAGACACAAATGGCAAAAAGCATTTAAATAAATATTCAGCCTTATTGTATTAACATAATTGCATATTTTTTAAGAAAATGAAAAAAATACTTTTGTAAAGGTAATAAGGAAGCAATGATAATACCCAACTTATTTCACAACCTGATGATGAGTGGTTTTTTTGTTTGTTTGTTTTTTGTGTTCGTTTTGAGATATAGAATCTCACTTTGTCACCCAGACTGGAGTGCAGTGATGCGATCTCGGCTCACTGTGAACCTTGACCTCCCAGGTTCAAGCGATCCTCCTGCCTCAGCCCCTCAAGTAGTTGGGACTACAGGTGCACCCCACCATGCTCAACTAATGTTTTTGTAGTTTTTGTAGAGATGGGGTTTCACCATGTTGGCCAGCTGGTTTTGAACTACTGAGTTCAAGCAATCCACCTGCCTCTGCCTCCTAAAGTGCTAGGATGACAGGCGTGAGCCACTGCGTGTGGCCTGTGATGAGTGTTTAATAGCCTTTCTGTAGGACAGTTTGGCATTATGTTATTTTTTAAAAGTCTTAAAAATATGCAGAAAGAACAATTATACTTCTCAGAATCAGTCCTAGAGAAACATTTAGAATATATGAAAAAATTTAGTTGCAACTATGCTTATCAGTATAATGTTTTTATCAGTAAAAAATAGAAACTGGCCTGTGTGGTGGCCTTTATTAAGGAGTTGGTTAATGCTTCATTAAAACCTTGTTAATCTGACACAGGGGTTGCATCAGTGTGCCTTTAATTTTAATGATTAATTTATAGAGAAAATGAACATATTTCATCTCTCAAAATCAGCCCATGTAGTCTCACTTATCCACCTCTTCCCCAGTAGTCCCTGGGCCTTGAGAAGTCTAATAGCTTTAATTTTTAGCCCTGTGTTTCAGGAATGCAGTTCATTTTGATTGGCATCTTCTACTGGGCCTGAAGATGGGTCTTCAATTACTGTCAGTATTTGAAATTTAGCAGGACTTGATGTCCTTTTTAGACCCAGGAGTCAAAGCCCTGTAACTGATTGTCACAAGTACTTTAAAAGTACATGCAGAGAGCTACATGGATGTAATAACCTTAATTTAAAAACTTTTTTAAGTCTCAGTTTTTTTCCTAAGCAAACCAAAAGTTAATAATAATGTGACCACTTGATCATATAAAAGTTTTTGGATTTTAAAAAAATAAATCCTCTTATTGTGACTTACACAGATGGTTCATCACGTGCTTGGACTTTCTGGTTTGTTCCGAACATCCCTCCTTCTTAAACAACCAGTCATTTTACTCTATGACTAAATTTATCATGCAAGATTCTTTCTTATATGAAATTATTTCTCTTTAAGTTTCTTACCAAAAAAAAAAAAAACCTCTTTATTTTTATAAGTTTCTTTATATCTCTTTTATTTCCCGGTTCCTTTTACCTGGTTTTATACATGACCTTTACATAAGCTTTGAATTAGACAAAAAATTGTTCACTTTTTTTTTTTTTTTTTGAGATGGAGTTTTGCTCTTGTTGCCCAGGCTGGAGTGCAATGGCACGATCTTGGCTCACTGCAAGCTCCGCCTCTCCCAGGTTCATGCCACTCTCCTGCCTCAGCCTCCCAAGTAGGTGGGACTACAGGCATCCAACACCAGGCCCGGCTAATTTTTTGTATTTTTGGTAGAGACAGGGTTTCACCATGTTAGCCAGGATAGTCTCGATCTCCTGACCTCTTGATCTGCCCGCCTCGGCCTCCCAAAGTGCTGGGATTACAGACATGAGCCACCATGCCTGGCCAAGTTCACCTTTTTCAAAATGACAGTTTTTTTTTAATAAAGAATGTTTTCCTATAAATATATTTTTATTGGAAAATAACCAAATAATGAAATATTTATCATTTAGTTTAATATAACTTTATATTCTAAATTATGAGTTTGTCTACAAGTATTTATCCTATTACATTTACCTAATTATTTCATTTTAATTGTTTACCTAGATTATTTATGAAAACTGTGATAGTCATTATTTAAAGCTATGGAACCACCATTGCAAAATTATAACTGAGACAGTGAAAATATTTGACCTAACTGACTCCATTTTGCTTTTAACCTCCAAGCTGTCCTTGTTCATTCCTGGGCATAGGCCAAACTAACTTTGGGAGGAACTTAGTTTCTAGTTTAGCTTGAAACAAAGATGACGACAAACATTGCTGCCTGTGGAGTAGACCACCTAAAGCCATAAGATTAGAAGTTATGGTAATCTCACTAAATTTGAGATGTAGCTATTTTTATTAAACTAATATCAATGTCTTATTTATTAAAGATTACACAAGCAAAGATCATTCTGTTTTGGGCTGGGTTTATAGTTTTTAACCCCTACGCCAAATTTTGACACTTTTTAGTATCTGGCAAGGATAAGTATGAAATTGAATCCTGGTCTCCAAAAAGGGAGAATTTTTATGAGGCTAGACCATGTGATGCTTTTACAGTGCACTCAGAGAAAAAAACATTTTCGAACAAAGATATTTCTAAGTGTCTATACCACACTCTTCCTTAAAAACCCAAGAGTAACCTCTGTTGCAATAACTATTTTAGTTGGAAAAAAAAACCGGGTAACACAGTACAGAAGTAAGCAGTTTAAGAGCTGAGATGAACTTGTCTGTTTACATTCTTGGGGTTCCATAAGGAAAAACAGATTTCTCCCTCAAAGCGAGTCTGGCGCCTTCTCAGTTTTCTTTAAGGAACCCCAGGCTATTATAAACTATTTTGGGTCACCCATGCTACAGAGAGTGCAAGAGAAAGGAGACAAGGCAGAAGTAAATGAGGAAAACAGAATTCAGTCAACTGAGAAGAAAAAAACTTCCATGGAAAAAAAAGAAAAGGTCCTAGGAGAAAAACAAAAATATGAAGGCCTTTTAAATACAAACACACATACACGCACACAAACACACACGTGCACACACACACGTGCACACATACACACACGCATGCACACATGCACACATACACACATACACATACGTGCACACATACACATGCATGCACACACACGCATGCACACATACACAGGCACACACACAGGCACACAAATACATGCACATACATACACACATGTACACACATACACGCACACACGTGCACACATACATACACACACACGCACACATGCACATGCACACATACACATACACACACACTTCTTGAATGTTAGCTTTTTAAAAATTTATTTATTTATTTATTTTTTTAAGATGGAGTCTCCCTCTGTCACCCAGGCTGGAGTGCAGTGGTGCCATCTCTGCTCACTGCAAGCTCCGCCTCCCGGGTTCACGCCATTCTCCTGCCTCAGCCTCCCGAGTAGCTGGGACTACAGGCGCCTGCCACCAAGCCCGGCTAATCTTTTGTATTTTTTTAGTAGAGACGGGATTTCACCGTGTTAGCCAGGATGGTCTCGATCTCCTGACCTCGTGATCCACCCGCCTCGGCCTCCCAAAGTGCTGGGATTACAGGCGTGAGCCACCGCACCCGGCCAAATGTTAGCTTTTAGTTAAGCCGAGTTTTCATCATTGAGCTCCTTTAAAAAAAATCATTTAAGATCTCATTACCATATTTCAGCTAAGACAAATTGCTGCTATTTCAGAAGTACAGTCATTGCGCTCTCGGTTTGGCCTGGCTAGCGGAAAGGTGGCCTTGTTATGTAAATAAAGCCCCTTAGTAGTCAAAATGAAAAATCTTTCCTCTTTTTTTTTGTTTCCTTTTGCTGGCTGTTTTTCTCTCCCACCATACCACCTTTTGTGTGTGTGTGTGCGGGGGGCGAGGGGGGAGCAATTTAGTCACTTCAGAGGCCTTATGCCCCATAATTTGGAACTTTCCTTTGGATTTGATCAAGCCGGATAGAGTTGATCAAACCCAATGGGAAAAAGACTGAAACAACAACAAGAACAGAAACAAACAACAACAAGAAACCAGTTAAGCAAAACAAATGACCGCACAACTTAGATAACTCCTGAGTGCTCTAGTGGTAAGGAGAAATTAAGACAAGCTGGTTGTTCATCTTAACTTTAGCCAAGACAAACCCCAATTCAGTTACTTACCTAGGGATGGGTCTCAGGCTGAAGACTGCTCTCTACCACTCCAAAAGCAGGAAAAAACCCTCATCTTTCTTGTTGGAAATGAACTCAAACTTCATAAAGGAGTTATCTGCCTTCCGTTGTCATGGAAGCAAGAAAAACTTGCCTTCCTTGTTGGAAGCAAGTAAAACTCAAAAAAAGGGGAGTTGTATAGCAAAATAAACTTTAGATCTCAACCACATTTTTGGAGATCAGGGATTCACTGGAGGGGGTGTTCCCAGACCTCAGCAAATTGTCCTATTGGTTTGAGCCATAAAATTAGCTCACGCTGGTGCCAAGAACCAATAGATTTGTCAAAGGTCAGGGGCACCTCCACTCCGAATCCCCTCGTGGTTACCAAAATGTGAACCCAGATCATTTGAGACAGGTCTCAGTTAAATTAGAAAGTTTATTTCGGCAAGGTTGTGGACACGTGCTCATGACACAGCCTCAGGAGGTCCTGATGACATGTGGCCAAAATGGTCAGAGCACAGTATACTTTTATACATCTTAGGGAGACATGAGACATCAATCAACATATGTAAGATGCACATTGGTTCAGTCCAGAAAGATGGGACAACTCAAAGTGGGGAGGGGGCATCCAGGTCATAGGTAGATAAGAGACAAATGGTGTCATTCTTTTGAGTTTCTGATTAGCCTCTCCAATGCACTGAGATATGCACTGATCTCAGTGAGCAGAGGGGTGACTGAATAGAATGGGAGACGGGTTTGCCCTAAGCAGTTCCCAGCTTGACTTCTCCTTTTAACTTAGTGATTTTGGGGCCCCAATATATTTTCCTTTTACACACTTTTAAACTACCAGATCTCACGAGGACAGTACCAAGAGAATGATATTTAACCATTCACGAGAAATCTGCCCCCATGATCCAATCACCTGCCACCCAGCCCCATCTCCAACACTGGGGATTACATTTTAACATGAGATTTGGATAGGGACAACATCCAAACTATACCAGACTGGGTCTTGCTATGTTGCTCCGGCGGGAAATTTGGCAGTTTCTTCCAAAGTTAAACATATACTTACCATGTGACCCATTAATCCCACTCCTAAGTATTTAAACCCTAGAGAAATGAAAGCTTATGCTCACATGAAAATTTGTGCGTAACTATTTATAGTAGCTTTATTCACGATCACCAAAATTGGAAATAACCCAAATGCCTTTCAACCAGTAAATGAATAAACAAACCATGGGAACAGTCATATGATGGAATAGTACTTGGCAATAAAAAGGAATGAACTATTGATACATACAACACCATGGATTAATGTCACACATACTGAGTCTTAGGAGGTTACATTCTCTATGACTCTATTTATATGACATTTCAAAAACCCAACACTATAGTGACTGAGAACAGATCAGTAGATGCAGAGATTCAAGGGAGGGAGGTGTGACTACCAAGGTATGTAAGAGGGGATTTTAAGGGGGTGATAGAACTGTTGGATATTCTGATTTTGGTGGGGGCCACACAAATCTATACATGTCTTAAAATTCACAGGAAGATTTAAATATATATATATACAAAAAAGAATGGAAAGACACACATTAAAATACTAACAT
>NW_012104632.1:1303189-1303877 GCF_000951045.1 Mandrillus leucophaeus
AAAAAAAAAAAGAAAGAAAAAAGAAAAAAACAGAGATGTCGCCGTATAGAAAGGTAATATAAGTATTTATTTACGTATGTAAATGTATTTTGCTATTGGACTAACTTGAGTGATGCCTGGCCTTATTTCATACTGGTTCAGCCTTCTGTGGGTAAAGGAGCTTCACCCCATTACTGGAGAAACATCTTTTGGATAAGATGTTTCTTTTACTCATAAAAGAACTGGCAGTGCTCTCATCTCTCCATCAATCCTGTGCTTTGCCATGGGCCAGAGTGCGAAAAGTGCTGGCCTCTACTGCCTCATTAGGTTTCCCATTAGCATCCATTAACCAACAACTTTCATTTCTTGGTGTGCGGCCAGCGTTCCTTAGGAAATGAAAAAAACATCAATGTGATGATGCCGTTGTCGACTAAATATCGGCTTCCCATTCTCATCAAGTCTGGCTTGTCTTGCAGGACTTTCATCAAGTATTAAGTATTAGGAAGCTGCCAGGAGCTCCAATGGCACTTGCTTATTTGATTTTGCTCTATAAAAATAAACAAAGTTATGCTGGCTGAAATTTTTTAATTGTTTTATCCAAAGGTCTAGAGAGAAGAATGAAAACCAAGTGCATTTGGCCTCCTTAGTCGGTTTTTGCAGCACACATGACAGAATTCTGAGATTCTCTTTTTTTTTTTTTTTTTTTTTT
>NW_012104632.1:1304107-1313156 GCF_000951045.1 Mandrillus leucophaeus
GGGTTTCACCGTGTTAGCCAGGATGGTCTCGATCTCCTGACCTCGTGATCCGCCCGTCTAGGCCTCCCAAAGTGCTGGGATTACAGGATTGAGCCACCGCGCCCGGCCCAGAATTCTGAGATTCTGAGAAGCAGCATGGACCTGAGAAGCACACCCCTACAGGAAGATGGCAGTCAACACTCCTAGCCATGCTAGGGGATTCCAGCCTCCCTCATCCATTCCTGCCATGACTACCAGCAGCAAGTGAGGCCACAGGCATCCCAAAGGATATCACAAAAGGCCATTAACAGGCATTTGTAACTTCTTGAAGATTTGGCCTCGATTCCCATTATTAGTTCTGGAACCTAAAATAAAATCAATTCTTGTTTGTTTGTTTGTTTGGAGACAGAATTTTGCTGTTGTCACCCAGGCTGGAGTGCAATGGCACGATCTTGGCTCACTGCAATCTCCACCTCCTGGGTTCAAGTGATTCTCCTGCTTTAGCCTCCCAAGTAGCTGGGCTTACAGGCACGTGCCACCACACCCGGCTAATTTTTGTATTTTTAGTAGAGATGGGTTTTGATCATGTTGGCCAGGCCAGTCTCAAACTCCTGACTTCAGGTGATCCACCCGTGTCTGCCTCCCAAAGTGCTGGGATTACAGGCATGTGCCACTGCTCCTGGCCCACAATCAGATAATTCTATATGCTTCAACAGCTACCCAAACATATATGTTAGTGCATAGAAAATACTCTGGAAGGATATTTTGGTGAAAGCAGGTATTAAGATTGGAAGTGAAAAGACTTTAAATTTATCTATAACTCTTGAAGTTATTTGTGTGATTTAAAATTAATTTAAAACAATCTAAGTTTTAGAAACTTTTTTTTTTTTTTTTTTTTTTGAGACAAGGTCTTGTTCTGCCCCCAAGGCTGGAGTGCAGTGGTGGGAACCCAGCTCATTGTAGCCTTGACTTCTTGGACTCCAGTGATCCTCCCAACTCAGTCTCCCAAGTAGCTGGAACTACAAATATGTGTCACCATGCCCAGCTGTCTTTTAAATTTGTTGTAGTGACAGGATCTTGCTGTGTTGTCCAGACTGGTCTGGAACTCCTGGGCTCAAGTGATCTTCCCACCTTGAACTCCCAAAGTGGTGCAATTATAGGCACGAGCTATCGCACCTGGCTAGAATCTTGTTTTTTGTTTTAAAGATGGATAAATTCACTATTTTGTCATTGTATAAGAGCAGGTGTTCTGAGGAGTTAAAGACAGACGGATTTGAGAGGAGTAAGGGTCTTCCATTACTTCCTTAACTGTGGAAGTCTTGAGGAGTACACAGTACCCAAAGAAGGAACTGGGGTTTTATCGGCACTGAATAGGGAAGGGAGCTTGGCAGTGGAAAGAATCTTGGAGAAGTGGTGCAATGGGAGTCAATTTCTAGAGAGACTCAAACAGTCCTCAGATGGGAGTGTGTCTGTTCTTCCTGCTGAGTGAATGTGAAAAGGAAGAATATCCAGAAATAAAGGGAAGAAAAAAAAGAGCACAAGGGAAAACAGAAGAGAGGAGATAGGGAGGGCACCTGTGGAGGGCGGTTTATGAAGACAGGAAAGCAAGCAGCTGGCCATGGTAGGGGACAGACTCAGAACCATCTCTACCATACGAGGGTGGAGATTTCACATAAAGGAGCTTGAGGGGCCCTGTGAGGACTTAGAGCAAGAGCATCACTCCAGCTGCGCACCAGTTCAAAGGAAGGTAGTGGCTTTTTTCCTTCCTTCCTTCCTTCCTTCCTTCCTTCCTTCCTTCCTTCCTTCCTTCCTTGTCTCTCCTCCCTCCCTTCTCTCTTTCCTTCCTTCCTTTCTTCTTTCCCTTCCTTCCTTTCTTCCTTCCATCTCCTTCTTCCTTCCTTCCATTCTCCTTCCTTCACTCCCTCCTTCTTCCTTCTCTTCTTCCTACCTTCCTTCCCCCCTTTCTTCCATTCTCTTTCCTTTTCGTCCTTACTCCCTCTTTCTTCCCTCTTTCCTATGTTTTTTTCCTTCCTTCCTACCCTCTTCCTTCCTTCTCTCCTTCTTTCTTTCCTTTTGCTGGAGAATCAAGAATGAGGACGTTTCAAAGAGGCCATGCCAGATAATGCAATGATCTTGTAGTAGGAAATTACAGTCAGTGATTCAGTACAGGAAAACGAGTCACTATATTAGGCTAAAAGCAACAGAAATTCACAAAAGTAACAGGGATGAATGTTCTACCAGGAAGGGAACAAGTTACTAAAATAAAATGCCATTGTTCTTAAATATAACCCACTCCTAACTGTGCAGGATTTCCAACTGAGATATTTAAACTCCCTGATGATGCCCTGAAATTCTACTATTGTTTTTAGGCTGGGTACAGTGTGACATATTTTAATAAAAAAGTAATATAATATTTCATATAACCCTCTTTTGTATACATAATTGTATTTCCCCTTTATTACAAGTTAATAAAGTTAATAACGTGAAAGACGTTATTAAAATGACATGCATACTTGGGGTCACTCAGAAAATAAAGTTCCAAGGATGATGATGGGTCATTTGACATTTGAAGAAAAGCATCTGTTTTTGAGAAAATTTTCTCTCCTTAATACCTTTATTCATCGAATTCATTCACTCAGGTGTTTTGCATAGTTCTCTCTGGCAATAAAGTGAAGGAAATTTACCTGAAGATCAAGACTGTTTCTTGGCCAGGTGCGGTAGCTCACGCCTATAACCCCAGCACTTTGGGAAGCCAAGGCAGGAGGATCACTTGAGGTCAGGAGTTTGAGACCAGCCTGACGAACATGGTGAAACCCCGTCTCTACTAAAAATACGAAAAAATTAGCCAGGCGTGGTAGCGCATGCCTGCAATCCCAGCTACTTGGTAGGCTGAGGCAGGAGAATCGATTGAACCCAGGAGGCAGAGGTTGCAATGAGCTGAGATCGCCCCAGTGCACACTCCCGCCTGGGCGACAGAGTGAGATGCTGTCCAAAAATTAAAAAAAGACTGTAAAGACTGTTTCTTGTAAGTTGCATTGTCATCATAAAGCTGAACAGGGACTCAGAGCCTCCAGTGGCATTGAGGACACAGAGCTTAAGACAGAGACTTATATGGTGGGGGACATAAGAGGACAAGCCTAGTTCAAAAAAATTACTTTCCTAGGATTCCCCATATTAACTCTTTCCAGCTCCCTGGAGAGAATTGTAAAAGTTTCCCTTCTGTTGAATAGAAAACATGAACCGAGTGAGGTGCTGTGCTAGGGAGCTGTGGGAGGCGCCAGGCTGGTACTGTAGTCATTGTCCTCTGGGAGCTTGCAATAAAATAGGGGAGAAGAAGGTTTTAGTGTGTTTTTTCTGAGACAGGATCTTGCTGTATTACCCAGGCTGGGGTGAAGTGACACCATCATAGCTTATTGCAGCCTTGACCTCCTGGGCTCAAGCGATCCTCCCAGTTCAGCCTCCCAAGTAGCTGGGACTACAGGTGCATGCCACTGTGCCTAGCAGGCTCTCACTGTGTTACCTAGTCTGGTCTTGAACTCATGGCTTCAAGGGATTCTCCCACTTTGCCACCCTGAAGTACTGGGATTACAGGCTCACATAAGCCACCACACTCAGCCAAGAAAAGATTTTTGGTTGAGACTCTCATTAGAGACAAGCAATGGAAGTGCAATAATTAAGGGCACAAACAAAGTACAACTGGTCAACCGCAAGATAAAGTAATACGGTCATTTGACCAGGTAGGTCTAGGAAGTCAATGAGTAGGATGTCAGCAGGTCTCTGAAGGTGGTTAGAATGTTGACTAATGAGGTACCGAGAGAAAAGGGGGAAGAGATTCCCGTGCTGGATCAGGCACAGAAGATGAAGAATGCAGGGTGTAGAATGGCTTGTTTAATTGGCATGACCTTGGGTGCCAGATGGTGTGAAAGGGAGGGGCATGCAGTGAATGGTGATGCTGAGAAAACCAGCGGGAGGCAGATGCAGTGTCTTGAAGCCCGTTTGGATCTTAGTGTTTATTGTAATGGAGCGCCACTGAAGGTTTTCAAGGAAAGAAATGACAGATTAATATGTGTTCTTCAGAAAGACAGTCCCTGGCAGGAGTGTCTAGAATAGACTGTTGCAACAGAGTCATGAGTTGCACAATGCCAAGGAGACCATTCACAACTCCATACAATACAATATGAACGGTGCCTTCTGGAATTATGTGGTGGGCAGGCCCGGGGAGTGGAGATGTCAGAGACAGAGTGATAGAGGTAGCAAGTAGGGATCAATAGCAAGCAATAGAAACCGACTCTAATTAACTTAAGGAGGAAAAAATACATTGGAAGGATGGGGGACATTCAAAGAGTTAAAAGACAAGAAAGCACTTAGAGGAATCAGAGCTACTTCATAGATCTAATGGAGAATCTCTTCTGGATATTGCCACAGGGACAAACCACTTTCCATCACTTCCAGTCTTTTTGACACTCTACTCAAGAGTCAAGTTCCAGGGAGAGAGGACGACTGGCTTATTTAACGTCATGTATTCTCTCCTTGGCCAAGAGAACATAAGGGCATCTTGGCTGAGTGCTGTGGAGCCCCTGGGAACAGTTCTCAGGTGTGGTTTGGCCAATTTCTTTTTTGGTTTGTTTTTGCTTTGGCCAATTTCTACAAGACAACACTGCAAAGATACCATCTCAACACTTGACACAAAGGAAGTCCTGAAAAAGTGGTATTTTTCCCTTTTTCCATGCAGGGAATCTTTGCAAATGTACCCCTTCACTTGAGATAAAGCATTTTAATTAATTAATTTATTTATTTATTGGAGATGGAGTCTCGTTCTGTCACCAGGCTGGAATGCAGTGGCGTGATCTCGGCTCACTGCAACCTCCGCCACCCAGGTTCAAGCGGTTCTCCTGACCCAGCCTCCCCAGTAGCTGGGACTACAGGTGTGAGCCACCATGCCTAGCTAATTTTTGTATTGTTAGTAGAGATGGGGTTTTACCATGTTGACCAGGATGGTCTTGATCTCTTGACCTTGTGATCTGCCCACCTCGGCCTCCCAAAGTGCTGGGATTACAGGCGTGAGCCACCACACCTGCCCTGAAATAAAGCATTTTAAAACATGCTCAAAGATTGAAAAAAGCACTAACTATAAGGAAAAAAGTGTTTATTTTATATATATATGTATATATATGTGTGTGTGTATATACACACACATACACACACACATATGAGCAGTTGCTGTGGAGCTAGCTGAGTTCCCTCCTTTATTTGCAGTGACTAACTTTATTAAGGCATTAGCAAACCCAGTTCCAGGAAGGCCTTGCCTTTCAAATGAAAATATCCAGGATTTGGTGAACATAGCTCAAGTCGCCCTATTTGGGTAATGACTCAAATTCGATATTCAGCTATCAGTAATGTTAGTATTTGCTTGGGTTTATGAAATATTTTATTGATCTAGGCATTTTGATTTTTTTTTTCCTTCTCCACCTGTTTGTGGGTAGATTTTTATGACTGGTATCAAATTCCTTATTTTACACGTGGATCTATATTTCATGCTTGATATTTGATAAAGGAAATTGAGCTGTTCTTTCTATTGCTTTCAGAGCAGTAGATCCTGGGGGTGAATGCTGTTGTGTGACACATCAAGACCAGCAAAAGCACAAGAGAAACGAGCTTTGAAAAGAGAGGTAATTACTTAAAATCAGATCAAGCCAAAACTGTTCTGTTAGGTAAATCCTGCTGCTCAAATGCCTTTAGCAAGCTAAGCATGGGATAATAATATGTTCTACCAAAAAAAATCTAAAACCTTAGCAACAGGAAAGTGTGCTGAATATCTAGTGTTTTCAAACCTTCTCTTATTTTTCTTTATTACTTTCCCAACTTGAAAGAAGACATGGCAAAGTGTAGGGACAATTGATTTTGGGCATGGGGAAGGGTGACCTGATTTTTTAAAATGTTCTCATAAATCAAAAAAATTAGTCTCCTTGAGATCATTAAGTGATATTTCTGAAAAATAAGTGGCCTCATTCTAGAACCAAGTGGACAAGCTGTGTTTTCAAAACTAACAGCTTGTTCTAGTTGCCTTGCTTTAATTGAAGGCTTAGTACCACTACCAAAAGCTTAGAAGTAACATGGGCCTTGAGCTTCCCCGAGAAAAGGGCAGTAAAACAAAAAATGTAGAAGCAAAGAACCGGGTATCTTGGCAATATTGTAATTATGGCTGCTTGTGACGTTCTACAGAGATTTCTTCTTCAGGACTATGAATTTGGCCCTTCGGGAGAACTTTGGCTAGCTATCTAATACCTGCTGGGGAAATGTATGGGATCAGATCCCCGATTTATCAGATCCCTTCCAAGTAGAATCTGATAAATTACTAAAATAATAATTTTGAAAACTGTAACAATTTGAGAAAATACTTATGACGTAATGTTCCACGAAAGAAGCAAGATCTAAAAAATAAACTTTTCTGTGATTACAACTGTGTAATAATTATGGATATGGACAAACAAAGTCTCTAAAACAATAGCTAAAAATGGAAAAGGCCAGATGTGGTGGCTCACGCCTGTAATCCCAGCACTTTGGGAGGCTGAGGAGGGAAGATAGCTACAGTCTAAGTTAAAGACTAGCCTGTGCCCATCAGCAGTAGACTGGGTAAAGAAAATGTGGTACCTGTACACCATGGAATACTACACAGACAAGAAAAAGAATGAGATAATGTCCCTTGCAGAAGCACGGATGGAGCTGGAGGCTATCATCCTATGCGAACTAACATAGGAGCAGAAAACCAAATGCCACATGTTCTCACTTCCAAGTGGGAGCTAAAGAGTGTGTAGATATGGCACAAAGAAGGGAAAGACAGACACTCAGGCCTACGTGAGGGTGGAGGGTTGCGGGAGGGTGAGGATCAAAAACCTTCCTATTGAGGGCCGGGTGCAGTGGCTCATGCCTGTAATCCCAGCACTTTGGGAGGCAGAGGCAGGCAGATCACCTGAGGTCAGGAGTTTAAGACCAGCCTGGCCAACATGATGAAACCCTGTCTCTACTAAAAATACAAAAATTAGCTGGGCGTGGTGGCGCACGCCTGTATTTGGGAGGTTGAGGTAGGAGAATCGCTTGAACCTTGGAGGGGGAGTTTGCAGTGAGCCGAGAATGCGCCACTGCACTGCAGCCTGGGCAACAGAGTGAGATTCCATCTCAAAAAACAAACAAACAAACACAAACCCAAAACCCCTGCCTATTGGGTACTAGGCTTATTTTTTAGTTGAGTGATGAAGTAATCTATACACCAAACCCCCATGACATGGAATTTACCTGTGTAACAAACTTGCACACGGACCCTTGAACCTAAAATAAAAGTTTTAAAAAAAGACTAGCCAGAACAACATACAAAAAAATTTAAATTTTTTGAAAAAGAAAAACATTTAATTTCTAGTGAGATTTTGAAAAATGCTTAGTTGATGTTGCCTTAATTCTGTTGTAGTTGGTGCAAAAAGCAAAAGAAAGGCAGGGTGATATTCAAAATATTTTGTATGCTGTATTCTACATTGTGGAGGCTGCTCTGATAAGCAGCTGCAGTAATTACAGAGGGCACCAGACGGTGACACGTAAACACAGCTTAGAGAGCCAGGTGGGCACTGGGCTTTTCCCACTGGGGTTCCAGAGTGGCATCTCCCCTTCCAAGGTCTGGGCCCAGTCTGTTCCGGGGAGTGTCAAATGCAGATGGGAGCTGTTGGAGGCCCAGCAGGTTGCTGGAGGGCGGTAGACACCAGGGCAGCCCCTCAGAAGCCCTACCTCGGCCCAGAGCAATGGATGTGTTGCAGGCACTTGATGGGTTCAGGCATCATCTCCAGAGTGAACAAGTGGCACAGCTGTAACAGTGCCAATGAGCTGATAGGAGCTCTGATTACCAACAGTCTTGAAAGAGAGGGCCTGAGAGAATGCTTGCAAAGATCTTACTTACTATAATCCCAGCACATGGGAAAGACTCCACAAACGCTGGCTGTTGTAATAACACCGCATTCCTGCTTACACTTTTATTCTTAACAATAAGCAAAAAGCACACACCCTAGAGATTTTTCAAGGTTCCTTGAGGAGAGGATGGATGTCGGGTGTGGCCATCAGCCCTAGCGCTGAGAACGGTTTACACAGACAGAAGCTTCAGGTGGTATGACCACTTAGCTTCCCTGGCCTTTCTCCCCACTTCTGCCCGTCAGTTGTTACCTAGCTCAGGACCCTGTAGTCATTATTGTGGAGAGGTGACAAAGAAGGAAAATGCAGGTAGTTGAACCTGAGAGATGGTGCCAAATTGTCTTTTAATAACAGTTTTTCCTTCCAAACAACACAGAAATGCATGTCTACACACAACAGGGACAGGATTCAGGAATTAGGAAGCCCCAACGAGAGCGCCAGGGGCACCCCAGAAAACCAGACACAAGGCTATGGCTGACCTTCTAACCTTCTCACTTTATAAAAAGAGAAGAGAACAAGTACCTTCCTCAACTTAATACGTTAGCGTTTCTTGTAAATACATTTTCTGGGTCTAGTTCATCTTACTTTATAAACACAGACATCTGCTTTCAGTTTTGTTAAGAATGTGCTAAGAAACTCAGTTGAAAAACACAATAAAGGATCCACAGAGGTCTGTCCTCACAGAACGAATGAGTGTTCAAACTAATTCTGTTTGAATGAATGTTTCTGGAAGGAAACATTCAACATAGAGGTGCCACAGGGCTACAAGCCAGCATTCCTGCTCGCTGAAGAAAGGCAATACTCGACACCCACGACCATCAATCCCATCCATCAGGGTGGAGGGTGGGGGACGCCTTCCATTACAGACTCAGTGTGACCTGTCTTCCCCATCCTCCCACGAGGAGTCAGAGCCTTGGGAAGATGCCTGCAGAGTCATCACCACTGCATCCTCGTCATAACCTGTATCTATAGATTTTTCTCCCTTCAAGTACTATAATTTCCCACAGAACTCTGCTCTTTCTATTGGCTGACATACAGTAAGTGCTTACTATGTGCTAGACATTGTACTAAGCAGTTTACATGTATTATTTCACTCTATGCTATTAGGGAAATAGTCTTA
>NW_012104632.1:1316301-1317256 GCF_000951045.1 Mandrillus leucophaeus
TCTCTTATTAAATACTACTCGGTGAAATAGTTATCATTAATCCCATATCATAGAGAATAAACTGAGGTTCAGTAAGTTAAGAAGTTTACTCAGTTTTTTTAAACATTTGCCAAATCAGATGACTCCCTTCTCTAAAATAGGCCTATTTTCTCTCTCTCTCTCTCCCTCTCTCTCTCTGTCTGTCTCTCTCTCTATGGAAAGATTTAAATTACACATAAATTGGGAGAATATACAAGAACTCTCCATGTACCCATCACCCGGGCATAACAATCATCAACTCATTGTTCTCTGTCACCTAGGCTGGAGCGCAGTGGCGTGATCATGGCTCATTGTAGCTTTGACCTCCTGGGCTCAAGCAAGACTCTTGCTTCAGTATCCCAAGTAGCTGAGACTACAGGCACATGCCACCACGCCCAGCTAATTTTTTTTTTTTTTTTTTTTTTTTTTTGTAGAGACAGGGTTTTGTCACTTTCCCAGGCTGGTCTCGAACTTCTGGGCTCAAGCAATTCTCCCACTGTATTAGTCCATTTTCATACTGCTATAAAGAACTGCCCAAGACCGGGGAATGTATAAAGGAAAGAGTTTTAATTGACTCACAGTTCAGCATGGCTGGGGAGGCCGCAGGAAACTTACAATCATGACAGAAGGCAAAGGGGAAGCAAGGCACCTTCTTCACAAGCCAGCAGGAAGGAGAAGTGCCAAGCGAAGGGGAAAGAGCCCTTTAAAAAACCGTCAGATCTTGTGAGAACTCACTCACTATCACGAGAACAGCATAGGGTAACAGCTTCTTGCATGAGGCAGAGCAAGACATCATCTCTTAAAAAAAGGAGGGCATGGGGAGGGACTGATTTCTCTTTTCCAACCTAGGCTCTTACGATTGGCCATGGGACATCCAGTCATAATTCTAAGTGAGGGTTTCAAGCACATTTAATGAGCACTTTCTTATTTATTCTTT
>NW_012104632.1:1317306-1319185 GCF_000951045.1 Mandrillus leucophaeus
AGTTCCCCCTCCAAATGCCATCATATTGTGGGGTAGGGTATCAACATATACATTTTGTGGGGGACACAAATATTTAGCCCATAATATAAATCTTATGCAGAAATCACAGAGGGATAGCTACACAGAGAAAGTGGATTCTAACCATCCATCCATCAGTCCACCCCTCTATCCATTGATTCACATGGTCACTTGCCTGCAAACCATTCCATCCATCCATCCATCCATCCATCCATCCATCCATCCATCCATCCATCCATCCATGCAATTAATGTTTGTTCATTGTGCATCTATCAAATGCAAGAAGAACACAGTGTCCAATAGGGAAAATAGCTAAGACACTACATATTTTTTTTTTTTTTTTTTTTTTTTGAGACAAAGTCTCACTCTGTTGCCCAGGCTGGCATGCAGTGGCACGATCTCAGCTCACTGCAACCTCTGCCTCCTGGGCTCAAGCGATTCCCCTGCCCCAGCCTCCTAAGTAGCTGAGATAACAGGTGTGCACCACCACGCCCAGCTAATTTTTGTATTTTTGATAGAGATGGGGTTTCACCATGTTGGTCAGGCTAGTCTCAAACTCCTGACCTCATGATCTGCCCGCCTCAGCCTCCCAAAGTGCTGGGATTACAGGTGTGAGCCACCATTAATATGTGGCCACTGCATATTCTAAATGTTTAAACAAAAACCTGAGGGAATTCAGCGAGAAAGAAAACACACATGGATTGAGAACAGCATTAAGTTCTTTCCCAGTAAGTTATTTCCCAATGTATCTGCATTTGTCTGAGTAAAGAAATACATTTCTAGTTGCAAAGTGAAATTATAAGCAGGTTCTTTCCCTTCTAAATTATTTTTCATCCTTCCAAGACCCAGTGGGAAAGACGGGAAGAATTCATTTCCAAACAAAGAAGGCAGTTAAAGGTTACAACTTCTAACCATCAGGAACCAAAGTCTACTCATGCATGCTGATGGTGGACAGGGATGCAGGGGTCCTCAGGGAACTCATGTCCCTCTTCCCCTGGTCAGTGGAGGATCATTGCATTGACCAGTGAATCTCAGCAGTTTCAATGCAGCAACGCACATGTCCATGGGCTGTGCTGCTGAGATGGCCTTTGGGCTTTCCCTCTTATTGAGCGGGCTGAGTGTGGCCCTTATCCTTCTAAAGAGAGCTCTACAAAGCAGCTGGGCTGGGGTTACAAATTCATAGAGAATAGGCAGAAAACTACGGGCTGGAGACGCCCAGGAAAAAATATCCACTGGCCATTTAAAATACTAAGCCAGGAGCCAATCACACATTTATATTAAAAATAGCAAGCTGCCCAAATCCAAATGCTTTATCATAATCAAGTTGCAACAGCAGACTTCCTACCTAGAGATATCAAATACTTAGTGGGTTATTTTAGTAACCAAAGCAAAAAAGTCTCATTACACACAGGTATTTATTATGTGGACAAAGGGACATTGTCCTTGAGCTCTCTTATTAAATACTACTCGGTGAAATAGTTATCATTAATCCCATATCATAGAGAATAAACTGAGGTTCAGTAAGTTAAGAAGTTTACTCAGTTGTTTTAAACATTTGCCAAATCAGATGACTCCCTTCTCTAAAATAGGCCTATTTTCTCTCTCTCTCTCTCTCTCTCTCTGTCTCTCTCTCTATGGAAAGATTTAAATTACACATAAATTGGGAGAATATACAAGATCTCTCCATGTACCCATCACCTGGGCATAACAATCATCAACTCATTGTTCTCTCTCTGTCACCCAGGCTGGAGCGCAGTGGCGTGATCATGGCTCATTGTAGCTTTGACCTCCCGGGCTCAAGCAAGACTCTTGCTTCAGTATCCCAAGTAGCTGAGACTACAGGCACATGCCACCACGCCCA
>NW_012104632.1:1321220-1323019 GCF_000951045.1 Mandrillus leucophaeus
GACATGCCTCCTCTTTCAGTCTCCTTCAGGACCGTGAAACCTCCTCAGAGAGAGGATTTGGGGTCGCTTTATTCACGGTCTCTTTTCTTGAAGTAGATCCACCCTGAAGAAACATTTATGGCAGCCTTATTTTCCAGAAGTTTCTGCTTTTAGTCAGATAAGAGAAGCTCTAAGAAGGCTTTTTTTTTTTTTTCTCTAACTGTTGAACTGAAATGCCTTTTGCTTAAAATAATCTTTATACCATCTCTGGGGTTCTGAGTGGGTTTCTCCATCACCAAATCTCATTAGCTTCTAACTGTAAAAACCTGTTTCTCACTCAGACCACGCATCAGCTATGTCTTGCTGACAATGCTGCTCCTGCGTCCTCTTCATTCCTGGACTCAGTCTGAAAGGACAGCCATCAGACTTGTCATTTTGTTATGGCAGAAAGAAAAGAGAAACGAGTGAACCATGCTCTGTTTCTGAGAGCTGCTATTTGGATGTGCAGTTTATCACTTCTGCTCACTACTATTGGCCAAAGCGAGTCACTTGGCCAAGCCTGCTATTAGTGGCAGCAGAGAGGTCTATGCCTTCTACAGACAGGTCATGGCAATGCTCAGGGAAACTGATAAGGGAATCTTATTGGTAAAGGCAGTGAACAATTGGGAAGAATGCATTAATATAATTTATCAATCTCCAAAGATTTACTCTTGCCGTTCCATTCTGCTTAGAAAAGTTTCAGAGAAGTAAGGCTTGAATTGGCCTTTCAAGGATGATTCTAGGCAGGGGTGAAACAGATGCTAAACCAGGAATAGTTGGAAAATAAGAAAAAAAATCCCAAAAGGCCAGGTCACACGGAGTGGAGAGAAATGGTGACAATAAAGTTGAAGATTTGATGGGGCCAAATAGTAAAACTGGGACAAATGAGAAATTTTGACTTTTATGCTTTTCAAACATTTCCACCAAAGCCTGATGGCCAAGGAGAATTAGTACATTTCCTGAGGTTTTGAAAATCATCTTTGAAGGTTTGAGTGACATCTTAAAAAGTAACAAAAAGTTTGCAATCTGCTTCAGAAATATTCCATTTGGTTTTATTATGAAAACAATGTTTTATTCACCTGAAAATCTTCAAAGAAAATTGACACCTTGGGAAGTAGCCCCATGTTGAGCCAGGTCTGTGCTCTGATTTGATATGCTTTCTGGCTCCAGACTGAGTGCCCCACTGGAGAAGTCTGCTTCTTTCCCCTTTTCTCCAGATGTAAACATCTTCCAAATAAAA
Source organism: Mandrillus leucophaeus (assembly GCF_000951045.1). Lineage (NCBI taxonomy): Eukaryota > Metazoa > Chordata > Mammalia > Primates > Cercopithecidae > Mandrillus > Mandrillus leucophaeus. Next base: position 1,322,479 of record NW_012104632.1, read on the forward strand.
GAAGAAAAATATATAACCTCTTTTTGTGACATACAAGTCCTGGTATAGATTAATTTACCTTCTTAGCTATATTGTTTGGATCCCTTTTTCTTTTTCTTTTTTTGTCTTTTTTTTTTTTTTCCTTTTTGTGGAGAACAGGGTCTCGCTATATTACCCAGGCAGGTCTCGAACTCCTGGGCTTAAGCTATCCTCCCGCCTCTGCCTCCCTGAGAGCTGGGATTACAGGCGTGAGCCACCGCACCCGGCCTGGATCCCTTTTTCTTTGGCTATTTATTGTTGCTCCATCTGTTTGCCCATTACAAATGGGGAATTAAACTCTGCTGTTGTGATTATACTTCCATCAGCCCACTTCTCCCTTCATTCACACATGCTGTTACTGCTGTCTGGAATATATTTGCATGGTGCCTTCCACTTTGCCCTTGTCTTCCAAAACGATCCCTATTTACCTTTTAAAACCACCTCAGGCCAAAAGCAGTGGCTCACACTTGTAATCCTAGAATTTTGTGAGCCAAGGCAGGCAGATCACCTGAGGTCAGGAGTT
>NW_012104632.1:1323819-1325472 GCF_000951045.1 Mandrillus leucophaeus
ATCTTGGCTCATTGCAAGCTCCGCCTCCCGGGTTCACACCATTCTGCTGCCTTAGCCTCCCGAGTAGCTGGGACCTCAGGCACGCGCCACCACGCCCAGCTAATTTTTTTGTATTTTATTAGAGGTGGGGTTTCACCATGTTAGCCAGGATGGTCTCAATCTTCTGACCTCATGATCCGCCCACCTCGACCTCCCAAAGTGCTGGGATAACAGGCGTGAGCCACCATGCCCCGCCTATTTTATCTTTTTAAGACAGGGTTTTGCTCTGTCACCCACATTGGAGTGCAGTGGCACCACCATGGCCCACTGCAGCCTCAACCTCCCAGGCGCAAGTGATCCTCCCACCTTAGCCTCCCAAATAGCTGTGACTATAAGCATGCACCACTATGCCTGGCTAACTTTTTTTTTTTTTTTTTTGTAGAGACAAGGTCTCACTATTTTGCCCAGGCTGGTCTCTAACTCCTGAGATCAAGCAATTCTCCCACCTTGGCCTCCCAAAGTGCTGGAATTATAAGTGTGAGCCAATGCTCCCAGCCTCCAATTTATTGTAGCATATTTATAAAATTCAGAAAAAATAAAGAAGATAATAAAAATCACCAGTAGAACTGTTACTTTCTATAAATAAAATCATTTCAAAGTTGGTCATGCGCAATATTCTTCTCTTTTGATAAGCTTCACTCTGAAATTAAGACAGCCGCAAGAGAGTATTTTATGAAACTCGCCTCTAAATAGCTTTCATTGGTTGACTTAATTTTGGGAGCAGCTGATAAAGTACAATCTCAAAACACTGATGGTAAACACAAACAGACTGCAAAACTATTGAGGGAAACTTATGATAGAAACCTGGGCTACTAAAAGTTCTAATGCAAGAGAAATTTCTGGACTTGTGTTTAAAAGAGAGTTTGACTAAAACTAATGACTTTATATGACCTCATTCAACCAATCACATTTGGCTTTCCTATAGTTTATTACCCGCTTTCATCAAATCAATCATCCTGGTTCCATAAAGCATGCTTCAGTCGTTGCCATTTTCTTTTGTCATCAGGAGGACTGAGTAAGAGCTTTAGTAACTAATGGAAATTCCTTTCATTCTTCATCAAGCCGAGTTAGAGGTTTCCTGAAGCTAAGTTGCTATAACCCTATAAATTGTTAAAAGCCTCACCCCCAGAAGGCTATGCACTGTAACATTCTTCCCCAATGTACTTGGCTTTATGCATGCCCTGCGCTGCACTCTTCTTTATTAGTACTGTTATATTATTCATTTTAAAAGTCACATTCATTTTATAAAGTGTCTTGGGACTAGGATGCTTTTCCAATCCACTTTTGTTTGGATGACTATCCCATTACTGTATTTATGCCTCAGTAACACCAAGAAATCATCCCTAAGGGCACCATGTAACACATATAATGTTATCAGATTTAGAGGTGCTGGGCTCTCTTGTGATCTGTAAAAAACACCCATTGCTCTCCTTATGGAGAAAATGAGGCCCAAGGCAGTTAGGTCACTTGTCCAGCTCATAGCCATCAATGTCTGATGGATTTCCAACAGCAAAAGTTGTTTTGCAGCCGGGCACTTGGTAGTGCATGCCTACAATCCCAGCTAGTGGGAGGAATTCGATTCCAGCCTTAGCAATGTAATGAAACCCCATCTCT
>NW_012104632.1:1325522-1326495 GCF_000951045.1 Mandrillus leucophaeus
TTTTGCAGCCGGGCACTTGGTAGTGCATGCCTACAATCCCAGCTAGTGGGAGGAATTCGATTCCAGCCTTAGCAATGTAATGAAACCCCATCTCTTACCAAAAATGTAAAACTTAGCCAGGTATGGTGGCACACACCTGTAATGCCAGCTACTTGGGAGGCTGAGGCAGGAGAATCACTTGAACCTGGGAGGCGGAGGTTGCAGTACGCTGAGATCGTGCCACTGCACTCCAGTCTAGGCAACAGAGTAAGATTCTGTCTCAAAAACAAAACAAACCCGCCTCACCACCTCTGCGAAGGCTTCCCTGATTCCAGCATGCTAGTCACTCTCATCCTGGGGAACTGCCACTGTGCTACTGTGTGAACAGAAATATGGCAGCATCTACAGAAACTAAAACTGCAAATATGCTTTGATCCACCAATTCCACTTCTAGGAATCTTTCCTACAAAATATTTGTTCCTGTGCACGAACGTGTATGTACAAAGAATGCCCAGTGAACTGGAAAGCCAAGGGACTGTCCATCAATGTGAGAACTGTGAAATAAGCTACAGCACCAGGATACTACGCAGCCATGAAAAAGAATGAAGTACGTATATGTACAGATCACCCAGACTTTGTTAAGCTGAAAGGTGAATCACAGCATATTATATAATTAAAACACACAATGCCACGAAAACTTCACATGAGTGTAAAGTGTTAGCAGAACGCACATTAAACTGCTACAGCTGTCACAACTATAGCACAAAGAAAGTTGAGGTTGGTGGTGACAGTGCTGTCGGACTTCACTTTTTACTCCAGGCACTTTAGGGTTGCTGAAATCTTTTATGACTAGAGTATATTTGGATATTATTTGCCATAATTAAACAAACTAAAATGCCTAAAACTAAAATAATACCAATTTATTTTTTATTTTATCTTTTTTTTTTTTGAGACAGAGTCTTGCTCTATCGCCCAGGCTGGAATGCAGTGGTGC
>NW_012104632.1:1328250-1333833 GCF_000951045.1 Mandrillus leucophaeus
GGGGCAATAAGATGTCTGTTATGGAGACAGATGAAGAGGCAGGCTAGTTCTGAATCCCTGTGCCTGTTTTAAGTCTCTCTGTGCCATTGCTTAAAAACAGCCTTATTGAAAAATAATTTACATGCCATAAAATTCACTCATATTAAGTGTACAGTTCAATGATCTTTACTACATTTACAGAGCTGCGCAGCCATCACCACAATCCTATTTGAGAACATTCTTATCACCTTAAAAGATCCCTCATGCCCATTTGCAGTTTATTTCCCCCCAGAAGAAACTACTTGCATTGGAATCCTTTGCTTGGGGTCTGATTCCGAGGGAACCCAAAAGAAGACACTGCCTGCCATGGTGTGCAATACATACTGAGCCTAACGTGGACGTCCATTCTGCCCCAACCTAGATCAGCCACACTCATCAGTTCATCACCCATCAAAGCCAGCTGCTATCATTAAAAAAACAGATCATAACAAGTGCTGGTGAAGATGCAGGGAAAAAGTGGAACCCTCATACCCTATCAGTGGGATTGTAAGGTGGTGCAGCCAATGTGGAAATCAACCTGGCAGGTCCTGAAAAGGTTAAACACAGTTATCATATGGCTCCACCACTCTACTGCAAGATAGATACCCAAGAGGACTGAAAACGTATGTTCACACAAAAACTTCCAGACATCTGTTCCTAGCAGCATTATTCATAATGCACAAAAAGTAAAAACAACCAAAAGTCCATCAACACATAAATGGATAAAACAGAGAGGACTTCCTTATTTTGCTGACTCACGTTGACCCCGATCTGATGTTTTTTGGAATACTGCCCCGTCTCAAAGTTTAGTTTGATTAGGCAGAACTTAGCACAAGTGACTGTATCCTGGTTTGGTCTGGTCTACCAGGGGCTACCTAGTGGAGGAGGCAAGTCCAAAACAGTGGACTCCCATAAAGTTTTTTTTTTTTTTTTTTTTTAGACAGAGTCTCACTTTGTTGACCAGGCTGGAGGGCAGTGGCATGATCTTGACTCACTGCAACTTTAACCTCTTGGGGCTCAAGCAATCCTCCCACTTCAGCCTCCAGAGTAGCTGGGACTACAAGCACGTGCCACCATGCCCAGCTAATTCTTGTATTTTTTATAGAGATGGGGTTTTACCATGTTGCCCAGGCTGGTCTTGAACTCCTGGATCTCAAGTGATCCTCCTGCCTTGGCCTGCCAAAGTACAGGGATTATAGGCATGAGCCACTGCACCCAGCCTTTATATACCATTTTAACAAAGGAAAATAGATTGTGGAGAGGTGACTCAACAAAGGAGAAAGGGAGTCAGGGTTTGGGCTTCTAGGGGTGGAAAAGTGCAGAAAGGTGACTAGGAAACATATGGTGAATAAGGTTTGTATTGCAGATAAGTCATTTGGAGTTAGTCTCCTCCCGGTATGAGAGACATCAGAAGAGGAGGATACTTTACAAAAGGAATTTTATGTCACCTTTACAGAGGGAAATGTATGGCTTACTTGTAAACAGCAGAAGGAAAGAGATTTCCTCTGGTGTCTGCTGTTTCTTAATTGCCCTCAACTCGAAATAATCTTATGCTACAGTGGCATATTTTGGAGGTGGCATATTCTGATCCCCTCCAAAAGACGGGAATGGAGCAACAAGAGGAGCTGAATCCACTTGCCAATCCACTTGCTAATCCATAGAAGCCAGGTAGTTCAATCAATTTTAAAAAACACAATTCCAGATCACTTTCTCTGTGCACTTTATTACTAACCCTGCATGGTAAGCAAGGCACCGTCTGGCAAGGACAGTATAGGCAAGATCCCCATCCACTGTCGACATGAAAATGCCATGTTAGGACTAATATTTTCATGAGCTCAGAAATGGGTGAGGGTGAGGGGTCTTCAATTAGGGTGCATGGCCTTCTGGTGAGTCTCAAGAGTTGGAGGTGTGAAAAGAATTTGTTTTTTATTATTGAGCAGAGAGCTAGGGCTTGAAACTTGGAGCCAGTGGTGTGGCTCCGCTGGTCAGAGTTCCCTGAGCAGCCTGCTGGGAGTGAAATTGAGTGGGAGCCACTGCACTGGTCAATTTATCTCCCAGCAGGCCCAGGGCTGCAGACCTAAAGCCAGCCCGAGCCAGGCAGACTGAACCTGGACCAGGGCAGGAGGAGGAGCGTGGGTTGCACTGCACGACTGGGGCTTTCTTTGTTGCAAGATGCCTTGATTCTTAGCAAACTGCTTCGCTTGTCTCTGGAGCCTGAAGTTTTTTTCCAGAACCCAGAACCTTGATTTTTAGTGATCTCACAACAAGCCTGGGCCACAGCAGGATGGTTTCTATATGATCTAAGTCTTGGAAGCAGGAAATAAAAAGGGAGAAAAATATTGCTGCACACACCTTCAGTGGTAGAAAAAAAATGTGTATTCCGATGAAAAACTATGCATCATCTCTAACCCACTCTTCTGCCTTGTCAAAGTAGGATATTTTCCTTCTGATTCTGAGTCATATTCTGAGCTATTTTACAACTCTGCAAACTACAGATAACAGAAAACAGCCATGTGAATTTTGTCACATCTGATAGAGGTCTGGCTGACTCCCCTCTCCAACCTGTTAAAAAGAAACAGTTTTGTCTCGTTCACAATTCATTTCAACAGTTCCTTTATACCCATATCAACTGGTGCTTCTTGACTTCTTTTTTGAGCCCATTGTAAAATCTGCCTGAATTCCTCATCAAAGGAGCTAAATAAAACACTTAACATGTGTGTGTTGTAATATATGAATGAGACTCTTGATTTACCTTTCCCTGAAAATTATCTTTAAACAGCCCCACCCTGCCTCTTTCTATGTCTTTCTAGGATCATGAGGTCACATGGTCTGGGTAGGCCTCCAAAGGGGAAAGTGTGTATTTTGGGGGAGCAGGAATGAATGGGGACTCACATTGACTAGATACTTAACTGTGTACTGATGGCTTTATAAACACAATTTAATTTCATTTCCTTCCTTCCTTCCTTCCTTCCTTCCTTCCTTCCTTCCTTCCTTCCTTCCTTCCTTCCTTCCTTCCGTTTTCATGCTGCTGATTTAGTCCATCATCTTCATTCGAGGCTGGGAAGAAAAAGAGGTTTAATTGGACTTAAAATTCCACATGGCTGGGGAGGCCTCACAATCATGGCAGGAGGCAAAAGGCACTTCTTATGTGGCAGCAGCAAGAGAAAAATGAGAAAGATGCAAAAGTGGAAACCCCTGATAAACCCATCAGATCTCATGAGGCTTATTCACTACAATGAGAACAGTATGGGGGAAACTGCCCCCATGATTCAAATTATCTCCCACCGGGAGATCCTTCCCACAATACATGGGAATTAGGGAGTACAATTCAAGGTAAGATTTGGGTGGGTACATACAGCCAAGCCATATCACTTCCTCTTTCTTTTCTCTCTTTCTCTCTTTCTTTCTCTCTCTCTGTCTTTCTTTCTTCTTCTTTTTTTTTTTTTTTTTTTTTAAGAGATGAGGTCTTGCTTTGTTACCTAGGCTGAAGTTCAGTGGCATGATCATTGCTCACTGCAGCCTCGACCTCCTGGGCTCAAGCAATCCTCCCACCTCGGTCTCTCAAATAGCTGGGACTACAGGTGCATGCCACCAAGCCCAGCTTGAATTTAATTTTTAGAACAACCACATGCAACAGCAATTGCTACACCATTTTATGGAGTAGGAGACTGATGTTCAGAGTTAATTTCAGAGATAAGTATTTTGTGGGGATTAGTATTATTTCAGCGATAAGCATTATGCAGAGATAATGTTCAGAAAGAGGTAATTTGCCCATTGCAGAGGCAGAAAAGGTACGATGTCTTTCCTCAGTTATCCTAAGGGTCATGGTTGAAACTCCTATAATGAAAGAGGGGGTTAACAAGGGAAAAGCTTAACAGATTCATTTAATCAAAGTTTTAGATGATACAGGAGCTTTCACAAACGAAGCCCCAAAGACCCAAGGAAAACTGTTTTTATGCTTCTGTTCAGTGAAGAATGGACAGCCATGTAAAAATGCGATTGGACAAAAGAGAGTGATCGCATTGTAATAGACTAACAGGAGAAACCCAGCAAGGCTTGCCTGTTCAGATGCTTCTTGGCCTCTTTGTAGCAGTCCTTCCTCCTGGCTGTGGGGCAGCAGCTCTGGATGACGGTCCTCCAGGGAGGGGGGAGGAGAGAGAAGGGAAAGAGTGGCCTTCCTAGGCTTTATGGCTTGCTCTAGCACAGATGAGTTTGAATTTCTATGATCTGCCTTAGGGAAGAGGAATTCTGGTTTCTATGACTTGTTTCAGGGGAGAGTGAGGGATAGGAGACAGAAAGATGGAAGGTCTTAGAACGACTTTGCTTTTGAGGCTTCCAATCTCCTTTAGTTCAAGGGACTCAACATGCCAAGGCACCGGATTTAGGAGCATCATTTTCTGAGCCCCAGTATTCCCCTGTCTGAAACTTCTTGGGAAAAGTCCAGAAATGGGGTTGGTGGATTGTCTCATAAGCCACTGAATCAGTCTCTCAGTTCCACGAATAGTTCAGTTCAGTTAAATACTTAACAACTGTGTCTCATTTTAGGAGGTGGTTTTTGCAGACGGGCTTCCACCTGTATATCGTTAGAGCAATCAGATATTTAAGAAGAGGCATTTCTATGAAAACAAAACAAAACCAAAAAAACCACAAAGATTTGTGATTAGAACGAACTGTAAACTCAGTTTTTGAGTCCAGAGGGCAGCCAAGTCAAGAGGATTTTTAGATGTACAGTCGCTCCCATTTCTACCAAAGATAATCAAAGGAAGACTGATTTGTTGGCAAAATAGGTTTAGTCTCATGAAAGTTGGCATGATACTTTACATAGGTGCGGTGAGAAGAGTGACGGGCCACGTAAACTTTGCTTTTGCTGGAACTTTTGATAAGAAATCTCAGGTTGGACCTCCCAACGTTAGGAAGCCAAAGTAAGGACTTACCATCAGACTATGTCTATAACACTTATAGATTTGGGTGAATTCCTCTCTCCCCAAGGGCCCCAAAATATCATGAGGTCCCTGAACCTTCCAGGAAGTGACAATCCTTACTCACCTGTAAGGCTGGGAACCCTCAGGACATTTTTTCCAAGGGCATCTTTATTAGCTCCGTAAAGTCAACCTTAGTTCTTTAAAGCTACCTGGTCATATCTGAAAATATGACATTCTATCAAAGCCTTGGTAATATAACCAGGGTTTCCAATTGTATCCTGTTACAAGGAGAACACAGTCTAATTGAACTTAGGCAAGTAACTATATTACAATAAAAATAAGAATACTCACAAATAGCTACTACATTCTGGAGGGATGAGGTAGGGAGAAAAAGTAAATGCTTCCATTTTTGTTCATTAAAAATATACTTTAACAAATTGATGTAAGTTATAGGTAGCAAAAAAAAAAGTTTTCTTAGCTGGGAGTTGTGGCTCACACCTGTAATCCCAGCACTTTGGGAGGCCGAGGCGGGTGGATCACTTGAGGTCAGGAGTTCGAGACCAGCCTGGACAACATGGTGAAAACCCTTCTCTACTAAAAATACAAAAATTAGTTGGGCGTAGTGGCGCTCGCCTGCTACATG
>NW_012104632.1:1335763-1337277 GCF_000951045.1 Mandrillus leucophaeus
AAAAAGTAGAGATGGGTTTTCGCCCATGTTGCCCAGGCTAGTCTTAAACTCCGCGGCTCAAGCGATCCACCTGCTTTGGCCTCCCAAAGTGCTGGGATTACAGGTGTGAGCCACTGTTCCCGGCCACAGGTTTATGTAATCAAAGTTTTAGGTGACACAGAGCCTTCAGCAAGGAAGCTCTAAGACAAGGAAACACTGTTTTGATGCTTAAATTCAATAAAGAGAGAACAGCCACGCAGAGATGGGAGTGGACGAAAGGGTGTGATCTAACGGCAGGAGACTGTGTGGGGAACCCAGCAGGGCCTGTCTTCCAGATCCTTCTCGGCCTCTCTGGGCAACATTCCTTCCCTGTGGGTGTGGCGCAGAGCTTCTCGGGAATGAGGGTCTTCCCGAGGGAAGGGAGGGTGGGCTTTCTAAGTCTGACCGCTTGCTTTTTATTTTTAGGAGAGGAACTCTCGTTTCTACGGCCGCCTTGGGGAAGAGGAATTCTGGTTTCTCTGGCTTGTCTGGGGGTGATGGGGACGGGTGGCAGGTGTCAGGAAGGCAGGCGAAGGTCAGAGACACTTGCTTCTGGGGTTTCTCCTGAGGCCTTCCAATCTGCGTTAGCTCCCAGTTCTCGGCCTGCCAAAGCGCCATACTTTGGTGCATCGTTTTCTGAGCTCCAGCACCAATATCATTCAGGATTTACATTAGGATTTGAAGTCGTATCCATTGAAACCAAAATTATGCCATCCAGTTTGGTGAGGAGGGCCCTGCTCTATGTAGAGTTTTGGGGTTTGGCGACAATTTCTCCCCTATATCCTGACCACAGGGATACTCGGGGGCTGAAACCACTTTTGCCATCCTTAGGAAACTTTGCTGTCAGTTCAGAGGCCTCACCCAGTAAGTTGAATGCCAGAAATAGGTGGGGCTGCCCCTAGGAATGCATGGTCCTCCTCCATTCTTGTTCTTCCGGGCAGAAAGCTGCGAATTTGCTGTCTCTGGAGGGCCGTGGGTTCTGGGATAGACGATGGGAGAAAGAGAAGGATGAAAAAATGTCCTGCCTTCAAACTGGCCTCCAGGTCAAAATCGCTGCACACCATGAGCAGGTGAACAGCTCCACAAGTCAGTTCTTTGGGATAACTGAGTAAATATCAAAGCCATCCGACTCTCAGAAAATGCTGTTTGAAGGGTTTTTTGTTGTTGTTTTCAAAGAAAAAAAAGGCTGCAGTACGTTGCATACACTAAGGGCGTCTATTCGAGCTGGACAGGAACCTAGAAGGTCCTTCTCTCCTGTAGGGCACCCACGCTTTCATCATCACTATGGATGCACACTAGTGTGCATTTTGTGTACATCTGTAACATGTTCAGGCTATTCTTTATTATTATTATTATTATTATTGTTATTATTATTATTATTGAGATAGAGTTTCACTCTTGTCGCTCAGACTGGAGTGCAATGGTGCCATCTCAGCTCACTGCAACCTCCACCTCCCAGGTTCAAGCGATTCTCCTGCCTCAGCCTCCCAAGTAGC
>NW_012104632.1:1346481-1347689 GCF_000951045.1 Mandrillus leucophaeus
GTTGTGGCTCACACCTGTAATCCCAGCACTTTGGGAGGCCGAGGCGGGTGGATCACTTGAGGTCAGGAGTTCGAGACCAGCCTGGACAACATGGTGAAAACCCTTCTCTACTAAAAATACAAAAATTAGTTGGGCGTAGTGGCGCTCGCCTGCTACATGGGAGGCTGAGCTGGAGAACCACTTGAACCTGGGAAGCAGAGGTTGCAGTGAGCCGAGATCATGCCACTACACTTCAGCCAGGGTGACAGAGCAACTCTGTCTCAAAAAAAAAAAAAAAAAAGAAAAAAAAAGAAACAGCAATATTCCAAATAAAATGTCATTAAAAAATTATCCTCATTGGTTCATTTAGTCTCATGTAATTAATTCTTGTTCTGCTTGATGTTGGGATAACAGTTTCATAAAGCTATCAGTTTCTTCATTAGAGTCCTAGAAATTCTTATCCAATCCAATGGTATGATCTTAAAGCTATTCAAAATGTGTATTCAAGAGTACTCATTAGTCTTTTCTATGAATCTCCGTGAAGAGAAGTAATTTGAGATGGTAGCTGATTGTAAATGCTATTAGAGAAGAATCAAAACAATAACTAGATGACAAAGACTTGAAATAGCCTTGGTTAGAATTCTGATGAAAGTTCATTATAAACAGCAATTGGCAAGGAAATTCGCTTATTTTTGTGGCATATAGCATTTAACATGGTAACTAAAATTATGACCGATAACATTAGATTTCTAGGACTCTCATACAATTTTGGAACGCTCATATCAATAACATACCCATACATATAACTTGAAGTTTTAGCAACACCTATTCTTTGACAATATTTCCCATTTAATTTAACTTATCAAAAAAGCCTAGTCATTTTAGTATTTATCTTTTACAAGGTAAGAGACCCCTTTGAACTTTTCAGGAGCCCAGTTGGAAAATCCCAAAGTTAATTAGTGGTCATAAAGGCTTAATTTAGAATTTGATTTTGAGAAATCAGCCAAAAATGCCAGAAGCTTTAAAACACTTGGTTAAATGTGATCTTGGTTATCTATTTAATCAAAGTGACAATAAAATATTTTAAAGACTTACAGAAAGTTCCATAGTTGTGAACAAAAATTTAGCTCTTTTGGCCGGGCGCGGTGGCTCAAGCCTGTAATCCCAGCACTTTGGGAGGCCGAGACGGGCGGATCACGAGGTCAGGAGATCGAGACCATCCTGGCTAA
>NW_012104632.1:1349974-1364385 GCF_000951045.1 Mandrillus leucophaeus
GTGCCATCTCAGCTCACTGCAACCTCCACCTCCCAGGTTCAAGCGATTCTCCTGCCTCAGCCTCCCAAGTAGCTGGGATTACAGGCACCCGCCACCACGCCCAACTAACTGTATTTTCAGTAGAGAGGGGGTTTCACCATATTGGCCAGGCTGGTCTCCAGCTCCTGACCTCAAATGATCTATCTGCCTCGTCCTCCCAAAGGGCTGGGATTACAAGCGTGAACCACCGTGCCCAGTCTATTCTTTAATTTCCATTTTATGCTCATTTCGTATTTTCATTAAGATGTGGGAATTACAAAGTAGTTCCAGCTATGGGCTACAGTTTAAAAATAACTTCACCACCAACTGTTCATGTCAGCATTTTTAATGTATGAAAAAAAGATATGAATGTTATTTATTACCACTGAATTGCACACTTAAAAATGGTAAAGATGGTAAATTATATATGTATATTTTACCTCGATAAAAAAAAATGTTATGGAAAATGTAAGTCAACAAACAAATAGGAAGGCAGGCCTGAAAGTATTTCCATATTCGGATCACATAGTATTCTAAAAACAATATGAATTTAAAGCACATTTCTGTATCTGCAATAGAGGGAAATACAGTAAAATGAGCAATGTTAATGTCTGTGAAACTTTGCCTAGGTGCTCTAGTGCCCTCTTCTGGATACGTTGGAGTACTGCAGCTCAGGCCGAACTTGATGGAACCCCTTTGGCATTCTGGTGACGCCTGCAGACCTCTTTCCGGAATTATGTTTTAAAACGCGTAAGATAAAGAGAATAATAAGGAAAATCATACTGAAATAAAGTTATGAAAATATCAAAATATTTTAAAAACACATTTATAACTTATTTATTACCCTATTAGATTAAAATATTTAGCTTTGGGTCTAATAACCACTATAATTTCAAAGTAGTGATGAGCTTAAACAACATTGGCAGATATCTGCAGCAACCATCATCTTGCATGAAAATATCCGTGATTTCTGTTGGTGACAAACTTATACACAGTGTGTCTATGGGTTCCCTAGGGCTGCCATAAAAAGTTCCACAAACTAGGTGGCTTAAAATAATAGAAGTGTGTGGTCTGACCGTTCTGGGGGCTGGAAGTCTAAGTGCAACGTGTCAGCAGGACCATGCTCCCTCCGCAGCCTGCAGAAGAGGAGGCTTCCTTGCCTCTCCCAGCTTGTGGTGGCCCCATGCATTTCTTGGCTTGTGGCGGCACCCCTCCAATCTCTACCTCTGTCTTTCTATGGCCGTCTTCTCTCTGCGTCTCTCTCTTCTTATGAGGACTCCAGCAGTTACAGCATATAAATTAATATAACAAAAAATATAATATAATAATATAATTCAGGACACCCTGAATTGTATCCATGGAGCATAGATTAAGATCCTCTAGAAGTTATTTTAAGTTAATAAGTATTCATCACATTCATACCGTGTTCCCAGGAGAATCTCAAGGAATGTGAAGACATGAAGGATGCGCTTCCTTCCTTTGTAGAAGTTTTCTGTCTAAGTGGGATGAGATTTATCCATGCAAAACAACCAAGAACACTACCCAGCAGTGTGGACTTTGTGGCGTGAATTTCAGTGTTTCATCCCTCCAGAGGCCCAGAGAAGGGAGAGGCTGTGTGGATGGGAGCAGCGGGGCACGTTTTATGGAGGCCGGGGGACTTGGTTTGGGTTTAGGATGCCGGGAGGATGGGACCTAACAGGACATATGTCAGGTGGTGGAAACAGCACGAGCCGAATATTAATAAAATCTCAGAGAACGCAAGTTAAGCACCACAAAAAGATTTAACTCATACAAAAATGAAACTTGGGAAAGAGTACCACATTTAAAATCAACGGATGATCTAATCTCCAGAAATAGATAAGAAAATGAGCTTACATAATCGATTATGCTATTACAATTAACTCTACACAAAAAGAGAAAAACATTCCGCTTAAACATTGTGTAATTTCTACTTCATTCTACAAAAACTCCATGCAAAGGCTTAATTTCCCTGGTAGATAAGGAGCTCTAGATACAAACCAACAAGAAAAAAAGGACGAAAACAAAATGGTCAAAGGAAATGACCTGCTTACTCACAAATACAAAGTACAAAAGGCTCTGAAACATATAAAGAGATGTGCAATCTTACTCATAAGAAAAGTACAAATTAAAATTATACTCATGTCATTTTTATCTATTAGATTGGCAAAGACTAAAACATATGATAATATACTGCATTGGCAACTCATTTCTTGCAGGCAGAGGGTGTAAATGGGTATAATCTCTTTGGCGGTCATTCTGGCAATATTTATCAAAATTGCAAATACATATACCTCTTGAAACCTTTTGAAAATCCACTTCTTTTTGTTACAGATACCCTTGCATGCATGAATATTACTTTTGACAAGGTAATTAATTGCTCTTTGGCTTGCAAAAGACTGGAAACAAAATGTCCACACAGCACATCTATCCAGTGAAATAACAGGCAACTGTAAAAGAAAAAAAAAAAAAAAAGAAATCCCTTAAAAAAACGCCGGAAGGGGGGGAAAAAAAAGGTCCCTCTACCCTTCTAGGTTCTCAGCTGGGGCCCCTATAACAAAAGACAGGTGAACAAGAGAAAATAATACAAATTTATCTAAATTTTACCTGACACGGAAGTCTTCATAAGGAAATAGGGACCTGAAGAAATGGTTAAACCTGAGTGTTTCAGCCTCGATTTGCTGAAGAGTGCTGAGTCATACAAAAATGTAGTAGGAGAGAAAAGGTATGAGCTAAGAGTAGTAAACTGGGGGAAAGTTAGCAAGGTCTGTGCATTCAGATTTTTTCTGGGGTCCCCCGGTCTCCAGAGATAAGGACGGTCCTTTCCTCCAGGAATAGGGAGGGCACCTCTCATATGAGGGTCTCCTGACCTACTTCAGGGGAAAGTCAGGGAGCCCTTTCTCTACTTGCCGTTTCTCAAATTTCTTGGGCTTAAAATATTCACTACGCCAAGGTGCATATTTTGGGGTAGCATCCTGAACGCCCCTCCCTACTACGGAATGATTTCTAAGCTATCGTGAATGAAAAAAGCAGCAGTGCGTGCATGTTTTCGCTCATAGATGCATAAGATATCCTACGAAGATACACGTGATGCTGGAGACACTGGTTGCCACTACCAAGACCTGGGAGAGGGGCGTGCATCCTTCTGCACCTTCCAAATTTTGGACGACATCAATGCATAACCATATGCAGTAAGCTGATCACAATTTGGTAGTACTTTTGAATTACGACGGCTGTTACTAGCTTGTCTTTGATACATTTATCCATTCGGCCAGTGGTTACGTGGCCAGCACAGAAGCACAGGGGCCGATCCAGCACCATCGTGGAAGGGCTGCTTTTGTCCGAAGTCTTCAGAGCTTCCGGTGTCCCAGAGTGGAGACTCTCCCACCAAAAGCCCTCCTCTGCCTGATATTCACTGACTTTCAACAGCAGTGGGTTATGATGCTGTGAAAGTCTGTCTTTCCGCCCCTCGTGTCTTCAAACTCCACCTCCCATAAGCGAGGGACTAAGAAACCGAGGAGTTGCCAGTGTAAAGAAGCACCGTCCTATACACTGCAGAAGGACCGTGGACACTGGGAGCCACTGAGGGCCCTGATATGATGGAGCATGGGCAGATTTGCCCTTTGGAGACAAGATTTGACGGCCAGGCAGGCACCTGCTGCAATTATTCCAGTAACATCAAAGGTGAGTGAAAAGCAAGCCCATGTAGAACAAGCTGTAGCAGCCGTCAATCCCAGGTTACCTTAATTATGCATCCCTGGACAGAACTGATAAGTGGTAACTGGCTCTCTCCTACAGAAATGAATCAAGCCAGCGCCACAATACCTGGCCAATATGCACTTGAGTGGGAACATTTGCGCGGTCCTTCACATTGCAGAGACTTGCTTGCACAGTTATCATGCCAGCCCTGCTGTTTTGGCCAAAGGTGCACAGTTCTGTCCCACTTTGTCCTTCTGTCGGAAGCCTCTTGTCCTAGTGCTGTCAGCTTCACCTCTGATTCCAGCCCAGGTGAGGGTGAACCGTTCCAACAAGTCTCAGCTCAGGCGAGCGCCGTTTGTCTGTTGCATCCCATCCGTGGTAGGCTGAAAAATGGCCCCCCAAAGGTATGTCCACGTCATAGTCCGTGGAGCCTGTAAATGTGGCCTTATTTTGGGAAAAGGTCTTTGCAGATGTGACTAAAAGTCTTCGGATGAGGAGAGCGTGCCTTCTTATTGCCAGATGGGCCATGGATGTCATCACAAGGGTTCTTTTAAGAGAGAGGCAGAGGACGATGTGAGGACACACAGAGGAGAAGGTGATGTGAAGATGAGGCAGAGGTCACAGTGACAAGCCCACGTGGCCACAAGCTTAGCTGGAGGAGGTCAGGAAGGATCCTCCCCTAGAGCCCTTGGAAGGAGGCAACAAGTATCTACAATAAATATGGGAATGCAGGTATCTTTTCAAAATACCGATTTTGCTGTCCCTCGGTATATACCTAGTAGTGAGATTGCCAGATCATATCCGTTTGATTTTTCGGTTTTTTGGGAACCTCCATGCCGCTTTCCATTATGGCTGTGCTAATTTGCATTTCCACCAACAGTGTGAAAGGGTTCCCTTTTTCTCCACACCCTCACCAACACACCTTTCATCTTTTTGGTAATAGCTGTTCTAACAGGTGTGAGGTTGTGTCTCCCTGTGGTTTTAATTTGCATTGCTCTAATGATTAGTGATGTTGAACAATTTTTCATAGACCTGTTAGCCATTCATATGTCTTCTTTTGAAAAACATTTATTCAGGTCCTTGGACCATTTTTCAAATCAGAGTATTTGTTTTCTTGCTATTGAGTTGTTTGAGTTCCGAATATATTTTGGATGTTAACCCCTTATCAGATGCATGGGTTTATAATATTTTTTCCTATTCTGTAGGCTGTCTCTTCTTGCTGTTGTTTCCTTTCCTCCACAGAAGCCTTTTAATTGGATGCAATTTTGTTTATCTGTTTCCACTGTTGTTTCCTGTTCTTTGGGGGTTATATCCAAGAAATCATTGCCCAGACTAACGTCATGATTTCCCCCTATATTTTCTTCTAGTACTTTTACAGCTTCCAGGTCTTATGTTTCAGTCTTTAATCCATTTTGAGCTGATTTTTGTATATGGTGTGAGATAAGAGACATTTCATTCTTCTGCATGTGGACATTAAGGGAATTTTTATAAATGCAAGATTAAAGGACTAGCCAACTAGAAATGTGATTACGATCACTATTAACCGGACAAAGTGACACCTATGGCTTTATTATTTTCCCGTATTCTAGACTAGGATTTATTACACCAAGGCCCATTAAAAAGGCTTGGCAGAGTGGAGGGAGGAAGGTGGTGCCTTGTCACATGTTCTTTGGAAATTAAATTTGGTGATGTTTTCATGTCCGTGATAACCTTAAAAAATGAATAGGTTTTTTTCTTTGTTTTGGTTTTTTTTTTTTTTTTTGAACCACTTGGATGGTGCGTTCTAGGGAAGCGTGGTGCTTGCAGGGTCAGGTCCGTGCTGTGTCGATGGTGGGACGTGCTTGCCGATCTCCTGCCCTTGCAGGGTTTTACTTTTAATGCAGTTTCTCAAGCTGAAGTCTCCGTTTATTTATTTTTTATTTTTTTTTAATTCACAAGAAAGTATTTTCTTTCAAAGGAGCCTGCATGGATCTTGCGTTTAAGACAGGCCACTCTCACCATGCCTGGTGGGACTCGTGCAGAGGGTAAGTGGCTCAGAGCGTGGGCCTGGCCTGGGGTTAAGTCCTACACCCATTTCCTCTGTGCTGCGTGCCTCTGGACCGGCAACTCAACCTCTCTGAGCTGTGACAGCTCCCTCCTCTCTACATGGCAATGCTAACAATAGTTACCCAGTAGCGTTGTCATAGATATTTCACGAGATGCAGTTTGGAAAGGGCTTCCTTAGCACAGCGCCCGCTATATAGCTAATGTTATATTATGCTCATGAATACCAGTCAGCCAGCACAAAGTGTGGGGGTAACTACATCAGTAGGCGGCTGACATCACAGCAAGGAAACTGTCAGCGCCCTGGCCAGTCACCGCGTCATGCTCCCTTCCCACCACCAGGGGGCGCAGGCACGAGCTCAATTTATTTTACGAGCAAGAACCCGGAGCGTCCGCTGGGGGGCGCAGGTTTTGCGTCCGCCGCCTTCCTGGAGCCCCAGGAACAGTGTTCTGAAGTCCAGACTCTCATCGGAAGCATCAATAATAAAAAATAGCTGTAATTTATTGCATATCTGCTGGGCTCTGAGTGAAGCTGCGTGTGTGTGTGTCTGTGGGTCTGTGTGTGTCTCTGTGTGTGTGTGTCTATGTGTGTCTGTGTGACTGTGTGTGTGTGTGTGTGCACGTGGGTCTGTGTGTGTTTGCGTGTCTGCGTCTGTGTGAGTCTGCATGTTTGTGTGTGTGTGTGCACACATGTGTGCATGCAAGCACCTGTGGGTACATACATATATACAGACACACATCGTATGTACATATATACCCATATAATATATTCTAGGTATTTAGTACATTTCAGAGTGGAGTGCACAGCATAAACACAATGAAGAAAAATTGTACAGAGAAGCAGATATTCTCAGAACGAAAATACTTTATTATTTATTTATTTGTTTACTGAAACAGTCTCATTCTGTCGCCCAGGCTGGAGTGCAGTAGTGTGATCACAGCTCACTGCAGCTTCAACCTCCTGGGCCCAAGTGATCCTTCCACTGCAGCCATCCTGAGTAGCAGGGACTACAGTCACGCGCCACCAAGTTTGGCTAATTTATTTATTTACTTATTTTTAGTAGAGACAAGGTCTAGTTTTGTAGCCCAGGCTGGTCTTGAATTCCTGGGCTCAAGTGATCCTCCCGCTTCAGCCTCCCGAAGTGTGGGATTACAGGTGCGAGCCACTGCACCCAGCGTTGAGAAGTTATTTTCTCTGCGTTATCAGCCTGGGTTAAATAGGTACTCATTATCAGCTGAGAGGCTTGAAGTATCCAGGCGGCTTTCTCAACAGTGTTTCTGGTGCAGGAGGAGATTTTTACCGTCCACAGGGCAGAAGTGTGAAATAAGACCCGGTATATACAGGTATTTCATCTGCTGTGAGATAAAAAGCTATTAAATGTAGTTCTGCCATAAAGAAGGTCTTTTTCTTGGAGGCTTGAGAAGCCAAGTGGCTACTCTGAGATACTCTGGGACAATTATCACGGAGAGCTCAGGCAGCTGAGGAAAACAGACTCTGGGGTCTTGACTGTATTTATTTTCTTCTTTGTGTTTGCAAACATATCCCATGCTTTCTACAAGAGCATGAATTATTATAGTTGAAAGATTCACATTCATCAAAGCTAGTCCCAGCTGAGGCAGATACAGGTGAGTGATACATGATGGGGTGCACGCTGAGGTCAGGGAATCCGTTCATCAGCACGTTTGTATTCCGATCTCAGTGTGTGTATAGCGCTGCACTTGGTGATGAGGGGAGACAGGAGGAGGAGCCACAGTTCTGCCATAAAGGGGAGGAAAGGGATGGAAGGGAAGGGACCTTTAGGACTTACTGTACCCCAGACACATTTATACACACGTGACTCCCTTAATATTCACCAAGGACCTCTGTGGAGCTGTTATTATGATCCTCATCCTGCAGAGGAGCAAAGTGAAGCCCAGAATGGGAAGCTACTCTGCCCAGTAACAGCAAAATCTGCACCTCTGGAATCCCTGTCTGCCCTGCCCTGCCGGACCCGGGCCCATGAAGGGTTCCTCAACGATGTCAGGCAGGCAGTGTGGGCCCTGGCAGGGGGAATACCCCAGTGGGAAGGATAAAGGAGTTTTGGCCGTCAGTCACTCTTATTTGGAAAATCAAGAAATTGCCCGGACTTTCCCAGAGGCACAGGGAGGTTTGGACGTGTTAAACTGGACCCCACGTGGTGGTGCGCCCCTGTGGTCCCAGCGACTCTGGAGGCTGAGCTGGGCTTGAGCCCAGGAGGTCGAGGCTGCAGTGAACCACAGTCTTGCCACTGCACTCCAGCCTGAGCAACAGAGTGAGACCCTGTCTCAAAATAAAAATTAAAATTTTAAAAGTGGAGCCCAGCTAGAGGCAGAGACAGGCCCAGCAACGAAGAAGCAGTGGGCTGAGAGGGGTGGAGAGATTGGGGTCCCTGCATGCTTGCCAGAGTCCCCCGAGGCACTTCCAGTTAATAAGTAAAATGTATTTCAAATGTGGCTGCCAATCCCTCATGGAACTCCCGAACTGGACTTACTTTCATCATCCTCTTTGTGCTGTCAAGCCAGGTGTTTAACAGCCCTAATAAAAGAGAGCCAATGGCGTAAGACTTTTCTTTTTTCACATAAAAACCCACTAAGCTCCCCGCAGACATCAGGCCTTTCACCTGACTCAGGGCCCACGGTTCTCCGGGTGTAGACCTACGTCAGCAGACAGCGGCTTATCGGAAGTTGGGCCCTCTGACATCAGCCAGGAAGGAGCAGGCTATGCTGCTGGGAACTGCAGGCCTGAAAGGCTGTTTTTCTTTCTGAGTGAGCAGTAAGGTCACTCAAATAACCCACTCCTGAGTCACGAGGCCTTTCTGACCTATCACTCTGGAGGGCAGCTCTGTTTATTTCTTCTTTGTGGTGACAATGTGGGTGTTACCTTGGGGAGCCCATTGAAGAAGTTCATTGAGTGAGAAGGCTCGGTCGGGTCTCCGGGGCTGCCGTAACAGACTCGGGGCGTCTGACGACAGAAATGTATTTCCTCGCTGTCTGGAAGCTGGGAGGACCTGGTCAAGGTGTGGGCAGGGCTGCTCTCCCCTGAGGCTCTCCACAGCATCTTCCACCAGGGGTTTCACGTGTCTTCCCTCTGTGTGCGTCTGTGTTCTAATCACCTCTTCTTGTAGGGACACCAGTCATGACACCTTGTTTAATCATAATCACCTCTTTAAAGACCCTGTCTCCAAATACAGTCCCATTCTGAGGTACTGGAGGTTAGGACTTCACCCTACGAATGTGTGGGGTGCAATTCGCCCCTGACTTTGCTGGAAGTGATGGAGGTGATGTTGGTCAGTGGGTTCCAATGTTCTGCTCTCCCTACGCTGATCGGGGACCGGCCTACGTCAGGCCTTGCCAGGTGACTGCGCCCACCCACTGAGAGCCAAAGATGGAGGCTCCCAGAGAAGATGGTCCCAGCCCTGCCCCACTGGCCTGGAACCCATCCTTCCAGCTCCGATCACACGCTGAGGAAAAAGATCCCTAATCCAGGCAGCTCAGACACCTGCTAGGACCCTCCAGACCCCAGCAAGAGTGCACCCTGCAGTCCCAGCAGAGGGCAGAGTCAGTCACACCTCAGCAGCACTGCACCTGCTCAATGGCATGAAAACAGTTCCGCGCCCGCTGGACCTGGAGGGGGCATCTTTCTAGGTCACCTACATGCAGGGCACTGTGGCGATTTGCAGATACAAGTGCCACACACACAGAGAGAGCCATGGCCTACCTTATTCTGCTGCCCCCAGCATTTTTTTAAAAAATAGACAGGGTCTCACTGTATTGGCCAGGCTGGAATGCAGTGGTGCGATCACTGCTCACTACAGCCTTGAGCTCCTGGGCTCAGGTGATCCTCCCACTTCAGCCTCCAGAGTAGCTGGGACTACAGGTATGCACCACCATGCCCAGCTAATTAAAAATAATTTCTTTGTCAAGACAGGGTCTCAATACAATGCCCAGGCTGGTCTCAAACTCCTGGCCACAAGCAGTCCTCCCGCCTCGGCCTCCCAAAGTCCTGGGATTACAGATGTGAGCCACTGTGTCGGGCCCCTGTCGATTTTTGAAGGATCCAGTCGCATTTCTTCATTCATTTAACACATGTTTGTAGAAGGCAAATTCGTGCTCGGCATAGATGCTTGGGATTCATTAGCCAACAAAACAGACAACAACCTGTGACCTCCTGGAGCCTCCATCCCTATGGGGAGGGGTACAACAGGGGGCTTCACCCGAGAGTCTTCCTGTGAAAACGCCCACTGGGTCCCAGGGAACTGGGAATCCCCGCCTGCTTCTGCACAGGGCTCCTGGGTGGTTTCCTGTTTCGGCTCCACAGCCGGGGGAAGTTTCTGCTGTTTGCTCCTCTGCACTCTAAGCCGAGACGTGCACACTCGCAAGCAGGGATTTTTCTGGTTAAGGAAAGTCCTGCGTCCTTGGGCACACTTTCGCAAGTGTGAAAATGCCAGTTCAAATGTGACTTCCCGTGAGAAACCCTGCCTGGCCTGCCGCCCTCCCCGGCACTCTCAGCATGAATCACGTCCCGTCTAGCTATTGTCTTGCTCGTCTGTGCCTGTTGCATTCCCTGAGTTCCTCCCGGCGGAGTGTCGGCCTTGTTCACCTTTCGACCTGGTGACCGGCACAGAGAATGTGCTCAATGAATGTTTGCTGGATTGAACGACACACCCTCGGGTCCAAGCGGGCCATGCCCCTCTGCCTGCAGCCTGGTGGCCGTTAGGGTCAGGGCTCCCACGCTTTCTGATACCCAGGAGGATGGGTCTCTGACCATGGGATTTTGAAAGAGCAATGAGCCTGAACAACATTTTGAGATATTGGCAACAACAAAAGTGTGGAATGAAACTTCCCGTTATTTCTGCCGGCTAATACTAAGTGGTTGCCACCTATGTTCATAATACAAGGAACTGCTCAGTTTCAAAGAGAGTTGAATGAAAACAGACGTCTTGCTTTTTCCCATGTCAGTTCATGAGCCCTCTGGGTTCTGTTTTCACGTAGCTCAAGGGTCCACTTGTGCTCCATTTAGAACCTCCGGACTCTACCGCTCATCCCCCAGGTTAGCCTGTCGCCTTTCAACCCCCAGGGCTCAGGTGTGAGGGGCTTCGTGTTGCAACTTGGCCTTGGTGTAAGTCAGGTGCCCTCAGCTCCTGCCCCTCTGCCTGAGTGACGTCCTCTTTCTACAGACAGAACTGGGCACTTTCTCCTGCTCCCCAGTGGACCCCAAGACACGAAAGCCTCGGCAAGCAGGGAGTGACAGGCACAGGCCACAGCAACCACCTGCAGCTGGCGCAGACTTCATGCTCTCTCAGAGGCCCTCCTTGGTGGCTTTGGGGAGGCCTCAATGCCAGGGTTTGCATCTTTTCTTTTTCTCCTTTTTCCCAACCACTGCTGTGCTTTCTGGCTTTCCGCCTTCCTTCTTTGCTTCCTCTCCCGTCACTCCACAGACAAGGAGGCTCTGTCCAAGCTCATGTCCTGGCTCGCTTGGCCCAGCCTTCGGGTTCTCAGCCCAACACGAGGGTCTCCTTGGGTAGCCAGCTCAATCATTTCAAGCTATTTATCAGAGGATTTCTCCTGAATGCACCCACAACTCTCCTCAAGGTTAGTTTTGATGAATACAATTTTCTGCGTCTTATTACAACAGGGCAGGGGCAATGGTTCTTTGAAGAATCTTGCTCCTTTGGGACTTTTCTCCATGGATGTGCCCTCTTTGGGGGCAAAGACATGATCCATATCTATCAGTATCTCCTCCTTTTCTGCAATCACTGGACACCTGTTCATCTGGGGCAAGCTAGCGCAGCCCGGAGTCCCTGTGGAGTCCTTATCGCATCGGGACGCTGGGTGGGACACAAGCAGTTTATGGCAAATAGGTTTTTCTGACAAATGCAAGCATGAGTGATCATTAGGGAATCGACCAATGTAATTCACTGCACTGAGTCATACAGACGTCTCAATAGACACCCCAAAAAGCATTTGGCAAATCTGAATATTGTTGATGAAGCTCCTAGCAGTCCAGGCTCAGAATGCTGCGTTCCTGACTTGGTAAGCGTGGCTACAGAAACTCACACAGATTAAGACATATAACAGCGAAACCTAAGCGAACAGGGGTGCCTGCCATCACTGCTTCTCTCCAACCTTGTAATGTGGGTCCTTGTCAACGTAGTAAAGTCAGAAAAAGGGGCACGAATACTAAAGTGAGCAAAACCAAAGCTGTCACCGTTCCAGATGATGTGACAATATGCCTAGAAAATCCCAGACATCAAATGAAAACCTAATCTGAGAGCTTGGTGAGATGGTTGGATTCAAGATTGCCATACAAAAATCAACGGCTTTCACATCTATTAGGATGGCTATTATCAAACAAAACAAAATAACAAGTGTTGGTGAGGAGGGGCAGAAATCAGAACTCTTGTGTGTTGTTAGTGCGAATGTAAAACAGTGCAGCCACTGTGAAAAACTCTGTGGTGGCTCCTCAGAAAAGTAAGTCTAGAATCACCTTAGGACCCGGCAATTCCACTTCTGGGTACGCATCTAAAAGAATTGAAAGCAGAGACTTGAAGAGAGATTTATACAATCATGTTCACGGCAGCTTATTCACCACCGCTGAAAGGTGGACGAAGCCCAAGTGCTCATCAACAGATGGATGGAAAAAGAAAATGTGATATATGCTTACATCAGAATACGATTCTGCCTTCAAAAGGAGGGAAATCCTGACATATTCTACAACAGGATGAGTCTTGAGGATGTTATGCCAAGTGAAATAAGCCAGTCATGAAAGGACAAATACGATATGAATCCACTTGTATGAGGTCCCTAGAGTCATCACATTCTTAGAAGGTAGAATGGGGGGGTGCCAGGGGCTGGGGGAGGGAAATGGGGAGTCTGTTTCATTGGTACAGAGTTTCTGTTTGGGATGAAGATGAAGTTCTGGAGATGGATGGTGGTGATGGTTACACAACAATGTGAATGTATTTAATGCTATGTAATCATTTTTAAATAGTAGATGTTACATTATATGTATTTTACCACAATAAAAAAAATCAATGATTTCTAAAAAATCATTTTTGTTTTGAGACAGGCTCTTGCTCTGTCGCCCAGGCTGAAGTGCAGGGGAGCAATCACGATCATGGTTCACTGCAGCTTCAAACTCCTGAGCTCAAGCGATCCTCCCCGCTCAGCCTCCCAAGCAGCTGGGACTGCTGGCACATGCCACCATACCAGGCTAAAAATCACTCATTTTTAATGAGAAAATGAAGCAGGAAAGGAAGTTACTCACAAGAACAACAAGAGCCACTCTATAACCAAGAATGAAACCAGAATGTAGTTTTTGTGATTAAAACAGGCAAACAGAAGAATAAAGCTGAGTGGAGAGTCCAGAATTCTCAGTCATCCCACTTCGAAGAATCTACCCTGTTTAAAAGTGGACACGTGCACAAAGGGATACGTACAAAGAGGCTCAGAAATAACATTTGCAGGAGCAAAAACATTGAGACCAACGTGAGTTTTCATCAGCAGGAGAATGGTTAGATGAATCATGTCACCTCACATTTGCAGTTGTTTTATTTAGAAAGGAAGCATTGCTGTGAGTTCTGACATGGAATGATCTCGGCGGTATATTGAAAAGCAAGTTCTAATATAATTCATCCAGCGTAAACAAAAACTATATGTTGATATCTTTATGCGTAGAGATAAATGCATAGAGAAATGCCTGGAAAGATACATGTCAAACCATTATTGTGGTTAGTTCTGGGGGCCATTTCCTTTAGACGTTTTCTATGAGAATGTGTTCGTGTAGTACCTGTCAATTATTTTCTTTTTAAATAAAATAGTAAGACCTGGGCTTCTTAGTGCTGTGACAAGCTGGCCTTGTCTCTGTCTCCAGCAGGGGAGCTATGGTTGGTGGCTCAGGGTTTCGGACGGTGCCGCACCATGGTGTTCGCTCCAGCCCATCTCCTTGGGATCGGTGTTAGTGTGGAGGATGTGAGGGACCACAGCTGTGACCTCCCGGGTGGGCTTCCAGAAGAGGAGGTCTGGTGGGACTGCTTGGGCAGGACCAGAGATTCCACTCCCTGGAAAGGAACGCGTGGGATTCTGCCTCGTGGTCCGAGCCAGTCCGTTACTTTGGGTTCCTAATAACTATTTAGTGCAGTTGTCGGTGACTTTGACGTTGGCCGAACATTGGAATCGCCTGGGATTCAACACCACTGATGCCTGTCCTTGGAGAGTCTCATTTATTTGCTCCAAGGGTGGCCCTGGCATTGGAATTCTTAAAAGTTCCCTGGGTGATGCTCTAAGGATCGCTCTCCCGAACCCTCAAAGTGCTATCCGGTGCATCGACTGCAACTTTTGCAATTGATATTTGAAACCAAGTAAGAGTTGTAAAGAATATTTGACTTAACTGGTTTCTGCTCATCATTCTGTCCCACTGAGATCTTTCTGATCTGATCCTCTTTGCCATCCAGTGTACTCGGGCTAGGACAGCCGTGCTTTCTGTATGGACATCTTTCCGATGTCTGTATCCATAAGGAGATGCATCTCCGAGTTTCCCAGACACGGAAGCCTCACCCGAGCCAATCTTCCTTTTAGTTGTGTCGTTGTAGGAAGAAACGGTTTCTATGTGACTA
>NW_012104632.1:1365595-1367622 GCF_000951045.1 Mandrillus leucophaeus
ACCTCCCCTCCCTTTCCCTCCCTGCTGGCTGGAGGAATGTGCTGGGCATGACTCCTGCTGGACCTTGTGCTGGAAGGTGGTAGAAGCAGGGAGCAAAACCAACTTGGCCCCTCCTTCAGAGCTCGCAGCTCGCTAGGGGCGAGACAGATTAATCTCATGATTACGCACATCCAAGCCTGAGTTGAACACATAAGGCGTCTGAAGGACAAGCCTGCCATGTAACCGGGGGTATAACTTACAGCAAGGTCCTTGAAATGCTCTTGGCCAAGGGGATACTGAGGTGGAGACTTGCAAGGCGAGAGGGGCCCCCAGGTGAGGAGAAAAGAGGAGAGACGAAGAGAGCAGGCAGCGCGGCAGCAGAAAGGCCCTAGGCCACTTAGTGGCAGGAGAGGGGTGCAGGGCTGGGTGCGGAGAGGGCAGGGGAGAAGGGAGTGGAGGAACGAGGGGGGAGTCTGGCCCCTCCCCAAGCAATCTGCATGGCCTTTTCCTCTCCCACGAAAGGCAGCCCCCAGAGAAACACACTCCAGGTAAAAACAGTGGCTGCTGCAGGGACAGCCTCAAGACAGCCTGTTCCCCATCCCGCCTGCGGGTCAGGGATGACCAATCTGCCGTTGGTGGGTCTTGTCCTCAGACATGGGAAGGCATTGCTGAGGTGTGGACTGGGGTCAGCCCTGACCTCATTTAGGTCAAGTATGGGCTGGGGAGCAGCTCGTGCCTCTGAGCTGAGTGACGAGGGACGTTAGATCCAGGGGGGCAAGGCCGCCCCTCCCAGGGCTCTGGGGTGGACTTGGGGTTGTGGCTGCATTTGGGGTGTGGCAATCTAGGCCAGAGAGCTTGGGTTAAGCACTGGCTTCGATGGGCTGAAGAAGAGCCTGGGAAAGTTTCTGGCCAGGGATTGGGTAGGGGCCTCCTTGGGAACTGCCCCCTGAAAAACCCCGCTGGCCCTTGATTTAGAGACAAGCAGGTGTTCTGAGAACTTCCTCCTCCCGCGGCCGCCCCTCCTCCAGGCCCTCTATTTATAGCGCTTCCTCTCTTGAGCTCTGCGTGAAAAGTGCTCTTGAAACACATAGAAGAGAAAAATTCTGAAAAATGTCAAACCACAGGTCCTTTCCCCGCTCTTCTGTTAAGTTCTAAGTTTGTACTATTCCTCGTTGACCCCAAAGTAGACAAGGTCAAATAGGCATCCTTGGGTTATCACAGTGGCATTCAGAAGGTGCTGGGCTGAGTCCTGGCTCCTCTCTGCAGCCTGTCTGGGACTAACTCAAGGGGCAGGAACAGGAGACCCTTTTCCACCAAGAAAATACGGGGTCATGAAGTATTTCGTGAAGTATTTCGCCTGATCTAGCACGTGAGTTTGGTGAGATGGGAGTTGGAAAATATTGGACCCTGAATTGGAAGCCTGATGCCATGTTCTAGTTCAAGCTCTGTTTGGGATGTCACTTCTGTCTCTGAGTATATTTCCCTCTCTGTAAATTAAAAGAGTTGGACTAGACCCGTGTTTTACAAACTTTTAAAACACAGAGCACACACAATGGAAACAGAAGTCATGAAACAGTATTCGTCCTTATTACAATGCATTCTCTTTTCTATTCTGTTTCCTTTTCTCTTCTATCTCATTTTTTAAAAATTCTCATCATGGCCCACTACAATGATCTTGAAACCCACTATAAATTGTTAAAGTAGTAAATTTTATGTATATTTTATCACAATTAAAACACTTTTTTTTTTCTTGAGAGAGGGTCCTGCTGTGTCACCCAAGCTGGAATGCAGTGGCAGTCATGGCTCACTGCAGCCTGCATCTCCCAGGCTCAAGCAGTCTTCCAGCCTCAGCCTCCCGAACAGCTAGGACTACAGGCATGCACCGCCACACTCAGCTAATTTTTAAATTACTTGTATAGAGATGGGGCCTCACTATGTTGCCCAGGCTGGTCTCAAACTCCTGAGCTCAAGGGATCCTCCTGCTTCGGCCTCCCAAAGTACTGGGATTATAGGCATGAGCCACCTTGCCTGGCCCAAAACAGTTTTTT
>NW_012104632.1:1368737-1374921 GCF_000951045.1 Mandrillus leucophaeus
TCGCTTGAACCCAGCGGGCAGAGGTTGCAGTGAGCTGAGATCGTGCCACTGCACTCCAGCCTGGGCAACAGAGTGAGACTCCATCTCAGAAAGAAAAACAAAACAAAAAACAAAAAACAAAAAAAAGAAGGAAATTGAAGAAACCTAAAGAAACAGAGAGACCTGTGATTTTTCTGTGCTTAGGTTTGATTTTTCTGTGCTTTAGGTTTGAAGAGTGGATGGTTTTGGAGAAATAAGATTGGAAGACAAAAAGGGTTGGATCGAATGGGGAAACCCTGGGGCACTGAGCAAGGCCTGTTTGCTCAGGCTCCTCCCGGTGACCCAGGTGCCTTCAGAGGTAAGGATGTTCCTTTCCTCTGGGTGTGTGCAGAGGACCTTTCAAACGAGGGTCTGTAAGCTGCTTCGAGGGCGGGGAGGGGCATGGTGGGGGGTAAGGGTGACCTTCTTGCTCCTCGTATTTTCTTAAATGCCAAGATGCCATGTTTTGGGGTAGCGTGGCCTGAACCCCATCATACTCCATGGGCGCTGACCCCCTGCCATGGGAACTGTAGAAAGAAGTGCACACATGGGGTGCTGGCGACTGAGTCAGGCACTGGGGAAGGACGCCGCCTCCATCCTGCTGGAGGAGCTCGGCCCTAACGAAGTCTGGCCGGGCGAAGAGACTCTCATCTAACGTTACCGACTCTGCACCTTTCAGGCTCTGAAGCTGCCCGCACAGTAGGATCACAGGTCGGGGATGGTCAGGACAGCGGATTGTGTTGAACCCAGGGATCTCCCCAGAAGTTGCTTTTCTGACTAAATAGCTCGTCTGGGCATTTTCTCGTGAAATTTTTGCCAACTGCTTGAACCACTCCTTTGGCATTTCCCTCCCGATCTTGGTTCACTGACTTGTTCCCATGCCCTGAAGCGAGGCTGGTTTTGTTTCTCTTGGATTATCACCTGGTGGCCAGCAGGGTGCCTTAAACATGAAAGGTGCCTAAATCACAATTTTTGACTAAAGGAGAGAAAGAAGAAATAATTCCATTAAGTTGCAACTTCCTCTTGAAGAGGGCAGAGAAAAAAAAACACGGTTGCTTTGAGATATTTGAGGCTTCTCTTACGCCACAGCATGTTGCACAGAAGTGGAAGGTGTCCA
Organism: Mandrillus leucophaeus; assembly: GCF_000951045.1. Lineage (NCBI taxonomy): Eukaryota > Metazoa > Chordata > Mammalia > Primates > Cercopithecidae > Mandrillus > Mandrillus leucophaeus. The sequence goes on from NW_012104632.1 coordinate 1,369,873, forward strand.
CGTCTGCCTTTTCCTAAAGAGCGTTTGCTGCGGAGATCTGAGGCTGGTCTGGGTTGCAGTGACGTTGGTGGTTACCTGGGTGACCGCAGTGACTCAGTTCACCTCTCTGGGTCTCAGCATCCCCATCTGCAACCTGACTGGATTAGACAGGAGCCTCGATCTGGTTCCTCTGTGTGGTGACTCTATGAGGCCAAGGGAAGACATAAGGGTGGTTTCTCATCTCCAGCTGTCATCCCTACGTTGAGTGCCATGTGGTTCTCAGTGACTTTTGGGGTTTCTCAATGTTCCCCTCAACTTTTAAGCTCCTTGCAGGCCATGGGTGTGCCTTCACACCCCCTCCCCAGTGGCCAGCACAGGGAGCTAAGCAGATGCTTGATGTGTCCTGTGGGAAGAAGTCTCTGGATGATGTGGGCCAGTCTCACAGCCCCCCTGAATCCTGCCCCCACCACAGGCGGGATAATCTCTTCCGCCCCGGCAGAGGGTTTATATAAGAGTCTGCTGCCGTTTCTACCCCATGGACCTCAGCTGGCTGACATGAAATGTCTCTGCCCAAGAAACAACTAGACAATAACCCAAGACAATGTGGCATTCGGTGCGTGGCCCCAGCGATAAACACAGAAGGAAGGACCAGCAAGAGGGGTGGGGGAGCCGCGGAGCTTGGGGCAGGGTCTAGTTCTGTCAGGTTGCCTGGGCCTGTGGGGGCTGCAGCTCCCGCTTAGACAAGGTCCCTGATGGGCAGCAGAGACCGTAACTTGGCACGGGGCGGGGCAGACTCCAGGCCCTCCTATGTGGGATTCCCCTGCACATCCCTCCATCACTTGTACACAGGCAACTTAGCCCCGTGGCTGAGGCCAGCTGTGGCTCAGTAAATGCTTCCTGAATGAATCAGGAATAAACCCCGTGTGGGTGGTATTCTACCATTTCTTGCCTTTTGTGGGGGCCTTCTAGGTCTCTGTTTTTCAAACATTTAATCCTAAATGTCATGAGGAGCCCCAGGACATTTCTCCTGGAGCTTGTGGTCTGTGGACAAGTCAGGCACCTTTGGAAACTGCCTCGGCTCTTCCTTCTGGGGGTGGCGGGAGGGGAAGTGTATGGTAAAGGTATATGATAAGACAGGACCTTTTCATCTAAGTGATCCCCAACAGGCCTGGAGTTTTGGGGGCATATTTGAAGGCCCAATTTACATATGGGGAAAATTGGGTCCCATAGCCTCCGCCAATGGGAGGCCAGGTAAGGGCGTGTGTTGACCACATTCTAGACTGGGGGAAGCTGGGACACAGTGGCCTGGGGGCGGCTGTTCCACTGGGCTGGAGAGCTGGGCTTCACGCTGGGTTCACAGGCAGCCTCAGAAAGAACAGGTACACTTACCATGTCAGTGATGACAATAATGTAGTGAGGGCCACATCGTCTTAATCAAAGGAGCTGCTCGGTGCCTCATTTATTAGCTAGTGATTCTTGACCTTTGAAATGAGAGGAGCGAAAGAGCGGTGGCCTGGTGGCCGCAGCCCCCAGCCTTTCTCTGCTAGGGAGTGGTGGGTTTAACCTGCAGTCCCGCTGCCCAGTCCCTGCTAACTGCTGCTCTCCGAGCGCTGCCTGTTTGGGCTGCAAATGCACCTTTCAGGCCCCATCAACGCACCTTGCCTGGGTCACAAAACCCGGGAAATCCAGAGCCAGGGCCGTCTCCCCTCCACCTTCACACACGGGGCTGAGAGTGTCTGGGTCCCCGGGGGGCACTTCTTGCTTTCCCTTGCTCACTGCCCCAGTGAAGGGAGAACGGTGGCTGCTTTTGATTTTCCTGACTCTGGTGGCTTCACTGTCACATCTATGGGCTGAATCCCAGGCTGAGGGGTAGGCAGGGAACTGGAGCTGAAAGGAAATTGGCTTCCTGGGTGACTTCCCTCCTCCTCTCTTTTCTAGGGGATGGTGGGGGACTCGTGGTTGTGCACAGGCATCCTGTGGCAGGGGATCACCTTGGCTGATACCCTGGGTGTTTCTCTATCTTTCTCTCTCTCTCTTTTTTTTTTTTTATCAGCAGGGGTATAAAGGGAGAAAGAGTGTCGAGTCTCGTGCTGTGAACAGATTCCATTTCTGCAGAGGAGAGCATGCACAGGGACACCTTCTGAGGCTTTGGAGCCACCCGGGAAGGACCTGGCTGCTCACAGGCCTCCGCTGGCCTCCTGGCGCGTGTTCTTGGTGGGTGAGGTAAGCAGGCCAAGGGGTCTTCCCAGGGCATGAGAAACGTGCTTGGGCTCTAAGAAAAGGGCTCGGATTGCAGCTGCTCTGCCTCCACGGCCTGCTGGGCCGTAGCTCACTCGGCTTCCACCCGTCATCGGTGTACAGCATGCCCTAACCTGCGCGGATGCTCCAGGATCCCGGCCACTGCTGTCAGGCCAGAAGGAGCAGAGGCCAGCATCAGCCTCCAGCCACCGACAAGACCAGGCTAGCTTTGCTGGGTCACCCCCTGGGGGAGAATTTTAGACAACTTCTGGAAGCACTTTTGATAATTCTCCCCCTTCATGACTGTATTGATTGATCATCTCTGAGCAGAGGCACGCCTGGCACGCTGCAACCAGCGCAGTGAGTCTCGGAAGGCAAAGGACTTTGTGAGAGGGAAATGCATTAAGAGGGTAACTTCAGATGAAGGCACAAATGACCGACGTTAGGTCCTTTCCTGAGAGCAGATGGGATGGGGGAAGGGTGAGGTGCTTGTGCTTGTGGGGAGAGACCGCGTCGGGGTGGAGATGTAGAACACGGGGTGCAGAGGAGCTCACCTGTGGGCAGGTGTGGGGAGGAGCTCACCTGTGGGCAGGTGTGGGGAGGAGCTCACCTGTGGGCAGGTGTGGGGAGGAGCTCACCTGTGGGCAGGTGTGGGGCCACAGTCCACGCAGCGCAGTCCGGGAGCTGTCAGTGCCCTGCGTCCTCATGTCTTCACCGGCATCAATGAGCAAAGGAATGGAATGGACCAGCAGGAGGACAGGCAGCTAGAACTAAGGTGTGAGGCTCAGCGGCTTGGCCTCTCTTGATGGCTCCTGCTTTGGGTCTATGTGGCTGCCCAACCCTGCTGACCTCCCCAGACTCACAGCCGTGCTGACAGCACCTGCTACCCCCTCCTTGGGGTATGGATGTGACTTTTTGTGGCTTTCAGCAGGGCCCAGCATCCTGAGCACTTGTTTTGTGCCAAATATCAAGAAAAGGAAGAGGACGAGGCTAGCCCCTCAAGGGCTAAGGGTTTGCTGAGCATGCAGGGGCGTGAGAGAGGCCTGTGGGTCCCTGCGGAGGCTCAGTCCCCAAGTCCCAAGCAAGTGCCAGGGGTGGAGGGGCTCACAAATGCTGCTGAGCCTGGGAGGCTTCAGAGAGGAGGTAGCACTTAGCTGGGCCTCTAGGCTAGTGCAGTGTCCTGGCAGCAAAGGGGGCACGAGACACCCTGACTGAGGCAGGGAGCCACAGCACGTGGTGAACCCTGAGGCTGGAATTCCTGAGGGTCAGGCAGAGCTGAGGCTGGGGGTGATGTGCCCTGGGGAAGAGGCCCCTAAAAAATCAGGAAGCGGGGCCCACTGCCAAGGGTTGGGGGTGCATCAGGAGCCACTCCCATCCCTTTGCCCTGTGAGGCCTGAACAAATTAAAAAATGAACACGCAACTTTCCAAAGGCACCAGATAGCAGCTTCATGACTGGTCAAGTCAGTTCTAGAAGGTGAGGGGATCTGTGGTTAGCACCGCTTGAGCTACCCTAGGTCGGCTCAGGCCTCAGGACCCTTCCCCACAGCCCCCCACCTTGCTCAGCCACCAAGTTGTTCAGGAAAGGAAGGGAGGAGGAAGAGGAACCTTCTCTCATGGTTGGGAGCTGGTGAAACTCCCGGGAGGGCCTCGGAGCCTGTGTGCCCTTCCAAAGATCAGTCACTTCAGCGGGGGCTGGTTGGCCCCTCCCGCCCCGGGGCTCCCGGGTCACATCTCCACAGCGTGTGAGTTTGAGTGTATGTGTGAGCAAGTGTGTGTGTGGGAGGTGTCTGTGTGTGTGAGTGAATATTTGTGAGTGTGCAAGTGTGTGAGTGCAAGCATGTGTGTGCACGTTTGAATATGTGTGTGTTGGTGTGTAGAGTAAGTGGGTGTGTGAGTGTGCATGTATGTGATGAATGTGAGTGTGTGTGTGTGAATGGGTGTGTGTGGGTGGAGTGCATGTGCATGGGCGTGAGTGGGTGTGTGTAGTGTGTGTGTATATATATGTGCAGGCGTGTGACTGTGTGTGTTGTGTGTGCATATGTGGGGGTGTGTGTATGGACTGTGTGTGTTTGGGTGTGTGTGAGTATATAGTGTGTGTGCACACCTGTGAGGACGGGTATGTGTAGTGTGTGTGCACGTGTTGGTATGTGTGAATGAGTGGATGTGTGTGTGCATGAGCATGTATATGTGTGTCAGCAGGTGAAATGTTATGCAAGCGAGTGCAGCTGCGTGAGTTTGCACACGTGAGTGTATGAGTGGGTGTGCACGTGTGTGAGTGCATGTGAGTTGGGTGTGAGTAGGGGTGTGTCCACATGCGTGAGTGGTGAGTGTGCAAGTGTGTGAATGGGTGTGTGTGCACATGTGTGAATGTGTGCTTACGTGTGTGGGTGAGGGAGTGTGTGCATGTGTGAGTGGGTGTGTATGCACATCTGTGGGTGTGTTTGCACAGGTGTGAATGAGTGTGTGAGTGCGTGTGTGAGTGGGTGCGTAGAGTGGGTGTGTAGGGTGAGTGTGTGCATGTGTGTGAGTGGGTGTGCATTTGTGTGTAGAGTGAGTGGGTGTGTGCATGTGTTTGGGTATGTAGGGTGAATGGGTGCGCATGTGCACGTGTGTGTGTAAATGGTGTGTGTGCACGTGTGTGGGTGGGTGTGGATGTTATTAAAGAAAACTGGAGCCGACAGCAGTTGGAACGGTGGACTCAGATCTTACTTAGGAACTCTTGCAACTGGAGAAAAGGCCTCAGGACAGAGCAGGGCTCCATTCCCAAAAGGACAAGGAAAATAGGGGCTCATCCCCAAGGAGCGGGGCTGGGGGATGGGCAATGACTGAAA
>NW_012104632.1:1376661-1378266 GCF_000951045.1 Mandrillus leucophaeus
GATCACATGGGTGAGTTCACTTTGTGAAAATTGACAAGGTGTGCTTTTAAGATCTGCACCCATTTTTGTATGTATGTGTTGTGGTTTAAAAAATGGCTGTAGGCTAGGTGCGGTGACTCACACCTTGATCCCAGCAATTTAGCAGGCTGAAGTGGGTGGATCACCTGAGGTCAGGAGTTCGAGACAAGCCTCGCCAACATGGGGAAACCCTGTCTCCACTAAAAATACGAAAATTAGCCAGGCATGGTGGTGCACACCTGTAATTCCAGCTACTCGGGAGGCTGAGGCAGGAGAATCACTTGAACCCGGGAGGCGGAGGCTGCAATGAGCCAAGATCACACCACTGCACTCCAGCCTGGGTGACAGAGTGAAACTCCATCTCAAAAGCAAAAAAACAAAGGGCTCCAAATTCTTCTACTTTTCTCCCATGGAGAAGTGAAGACTATTCTGCCCCCGTGCCCCTGTACCACTTTGAATCTAGATGAGCTTGTGACTAGCCTGTAAGTGATAGAAGGCGGTGGAAGTGGTGATATGACACTTTCAGGACTAGGTTAGAAAAGGTGAGGCAGTGTTTTAGAGTAGAGTGTATTAATAGAAAATCTGGGGCCAGGCACTGGGGCTCATGCCTATAATCCCAGCACTTTGGGAGCCGAGGCAGCTGAATCACTTGAGGTCAGGAGTCATGGTGAAACCCCATCTCTACTACTTAGGAGGCTGAGGCATGAGAATTGCTTGAACCAAGGAGGTGGAGGTTGCAGTGAGCCAAGATCACTCCACTGCACTCCAGCCTGGGTGACAGAGTAAGACTCTGTCTCGAAAAAAGAAAAAAAGAAAAGAAAAGCTGAGGTTCAGGAAGGCCAACAGGTCAGCAGATAACTGCCATTGAAGGACAGTTTGCTACTCACAGATCCCAAGAGGAGAGGGCACGCCCCATCACGCAGGGCCACCGGGGAGACAGAGCGTTGGTCAGGAGGCGAAGGGAGCAGGGAAAAATGTGGGCAAGGGTGGTTTTAGGGTACACGGGCTTAGGATTGGCTAGTTTGAATCATTTCAGCAAGCTCTGAGACATGGGGACTGTCCCCAGTTGTGTGGCACCTGGCCCTGGGGTGGTTAGGGCAGGTGGATAGCGTCCTGGTGTGTGAGAGCCGGTAAATGGAGCCCAAGGAAACGAAGGACTCTGGATTGGTAGGTTTGCATTTGAAGAACTGAAGAGCATGTTCACGGGTGAGTTGTTTACTGTCTCTGGGAATTGGCTAACCCTGGGAGGGGCAGTCCCTCCACAGTCAGCAAGGTCCCCAAACGTCAAAGCATCAGAATACAGAAAATAAAAGACGGGGTTAACACATGGAGCTTCTGTCCTGTTTGCTGGGACACTCTCTTTCAGCGCCTCGAGTTGTCATATTGGAAGTCTGATTACCCTGAGGCCGGCATGCTGGGAGAAGCCATAGGCATATGCTCCAGTGGACAGCCCTAGCCGAGGTTCCAGCCAGCAGTCAGCTTCAACAGCCACACACAGGAGTGAAGTCACTTCCAGGAGTCCCCAAGCCCTGCCCCGGAGTAACCCCCAGCTGTTGATCCTTCCCAGCAGAGACCTCCAAGATTAGG
>NW_012104632.1:1380081-1382769 GCF_000951045.1 Mandrillus leucophaeus
TGAGTGGGTGCGTAGAGTGGGTGTGTAGGGTGAGTGTGTGCATGTGTGTGAGTGGGTGTGCATTTGTGTGTAGAGTGAGTGGGTGTGTGCATGTGTTTGGGTATGTAGGGTGAATGGGTGCGCATGTGCACGTGTGTGTGTAAATGGGTGTGTGTGCACGTGTGTGGGTGGGTGTGGGTGTTATTAAAGAAAACTGGAGCCGACAGCAGTTGGAACGGTGGACTCAGATCTTACTCAGGAACTCTTGCAATTGGAGAAAAGGCCTCAGGACAGAGCAGGGCTCCATTCCCAAAAGGACAAGGAAAATAGGGGCTCATCCCCAAGGAGCGGGGCTGGGGGATGGGCAATGACTGAAACGAAACATGAGGTTCTTGTTAAGATGACCTAAGCCGATTCCCACTGAAAGCAGCCGGGGTGATCTGATGTCGAGGGTGGGGGGTGAGGAATTTGACCAGATAAGAGGGGTGACCAGAGATCACGGCTGGGTGGTTCCGGCCCTTCAAGGACAGTATGGACGCCCAAAGTTGGGAAAGCCCCAAGAAGAAGGCTTAGGGAAGCCTCACTAAAGTTTGGTCAAAAAGAATGTTGTGGGCGCGCGCGCACGTGTGTGTGTGTGTGTGTGTGTGTGTGTGTAAGGGGTGCAGTTTGGGGTTTGGGGCCGGCCCAGACAGAGGAGCTGGCAGGCCTGCTGTGCCCAGCGTCCCTCAGCGGCCCCTCACCTGTAAGCTTTTGTCCTGGGAAATGGTTTCCCCCGCTGCTTTCCCAGGGCAGGCGGGAGCCACCTGGGTGCTATCCTTGACTCTTGAGCTGGGCCAAGCGCTCGGAGATCTTGCCATTCCCTCCGTTTCTTCTCCGCACTCTCCTTCCCTGGGAGCAGCTCGTGAACTGAGGCAGAGGTGGCTTCTCTCATCAACCCCAGGGCAGGTCTGTTTACTTAGTTAAGGGGTTAGAATGCCAGAAAAACAATTCTCTTGCCTGAGTGTAACCTGTAAAAGAAAGAACAATACGAAACAAAGTAGCAAAAGGATCATTGCGCGGTTTTTTACATATTTCTTACGGTATTGCCGTTTTATCAGGGCCAAACTCAGAAGAAAGCAAAGCCTCAACAGCTCTAGCCACAGCTTTGCTTGAGCGATGTTTGCCCTGCACGTCTTCTCTTCTCAAACAGGTCCTAACACTCCACCACAGGCACTAGGAGACCATGCTTTGCCATCTTCCAAATACAGCCAGCAGCTGGCACAGCACTTGGAGAATTCTTGATAAAATTAAAAATACGCTTAAATTCAATTTTCAGAGAGCACGACTATCTCTACCTCTGTTGATACATCATCTCTATCTTCACCTATCTATATCTATCTAGCCACCCATCTTTCTGTTCATCTATCCATTATCTAATCTATCACCTCTAGATCCATCTGACATTGTCTGTCTGTCTATCTATCTATCTATCTATCTATCTAATCTATGGATTCATTCATCCTCCATCCCTCTATTCATCTAGCCATTATCTAATCTATCACCTCTATGTCCATCTGATATTATCTATCTATCTATCTATCTATCTATCTATCTATCTATCTATCTATCTAATCTATGGATTCATCCATCTTCCATCCCTCTATTCATCTATCCATTATGTAATCTATAATCTCTATATCTCTCTATCATCTATCTACCTATCATCTATATATCCAATCTATCTATCTATCCATCCATCCTCGATCCCTCTATTCATGTTTCTATTATCTCTGTATCCATCTATCTATCAGTCACCTGGCATCTCTATCTATCAATGCTGTCATCTCTATACGTAAGTATTCTGTCGTATCTGTCTACCTACCTATCTAATCTAGCATCTCTGTCTCTATCTATTCATCCATCTATGCGTTCATCCAGCCACCCATCCATCCACCTTTCCTGAGGTTCAGAGGGCTTTCTGGTGCTCCTCTCTTGGGTTAGCCAGTTCCTAGAGACAGTAAACAACTCACCCATGAACACGCTCTTCAGTTCTTCCAATGCAAATACAATGGAATAGCATTCAGCAATGAGAATGAGCAAACTACAACTACACCCAACAATGCGGGTGACGCTCACAAACTAACGTTGAGCCCAAGAAGCGACACACATAAGATCGTATAGCATGGTTTCATTTATTTAAAGGTCAAAAGCATGCAAAACTGAGTTGTGATTTTACAAGTTAGGAGAGTGGCCACACTGGAGTGAAGGTGGAGGTTGGGAGGGCAAAGGAGAGTTTCTGGGAGGCTGTGAGGTTGTGCCTCCTAATCTGGGTGCCGATCACATGGGTGAGTTCACTTTGTGAAAATTGACAAGGTGTGCTTTTAAGATCTGCACCCATTTTTGTATGTATGTGTTGTGGTTTAAAAAAATGGCTGTAGGCTAGGTGTGGTGACTCACACCTGTGATCCCAGCAATTTAGCAGGCTGAAGTGGGCGGATCACCTGAGGTCAGGAGTTCGAGACAAGCCTGGCCAACATGGGGAAACCCCGTCTCCACTAAAAATACAAAAATTAGCCAGGCATGGTGGTGCACACCTGTAATTCCAGCTACTCGGGGGGCTGAGACAGGAGAATCACTTGAACCCGGGAGGCGGAGGCTGTAATGAGCCAAGATCACACCACTGCACTCCAGCCTGGGTGACAGAGTGAAACTCCATCTCAAAAGCAAAAA